>NC_056731.1:1763545655-1763845655 GCF_019279795.1 Protopterus annectens
GGGGTACCTGATGTCAATGATTGTATTTTTTTAAGTAACCCTAATATAGTGATAAACACACAACAGGACTTCAAAGTATATAATTATTCTTCAAAAGATATAACTGTAGAACATGCAAATTTGTTTTCTAAGGGGTTTAATTTTATTCCTTGTAAGAAAGGCAAAGTAGTAGATACTATATTGGATTTAAAATTGTTCTCACGTAAATTGAATTTAAAATCATTTTTTAATAATAAAATTAATGTTCATGGGCAAAAAAGTAAGAGATTTATAAAACCTAGTTTATTCAATCCACCAATGAATGAAGAAATAGCGAATTTTGAGAAAAGAACTGAATATGATGTAAGAATGTTTTACAAAAAATATAAAAATAAAATGCATTCAAACATGAGTCAAAGGGAAGAACAATTGCTTAATGATATTAGTAATGACTTGCAATTAAGAATTATGAGGCCAGATAAAGGTAATGGTATAGTAATACTAGATTATAGTGATTATAGTTCCTATATGACTAAAATGTTATTAAGTGATACCTACACACAAATAAGTAAGAACCAAGTGAATATAGCGTTTAAAAGAATTGAAGTATTACTAGATGATATGTTATACCAAGGGGAAATTACAGAAGATGAACACGAATTTTTACAAAATGAGTATCCAGTAATTAGTGGCATCTTCGGAATACCAAAAATACATAAAGGCCTCAATAACTTGGAATTCAGACCTATAGTGGATGGAAATAGAAGTGTAACATGTAATATAAGTCATTACTTGGATCATTTTTTCAAAGAGAGTATGAAGTGCTTTACATACATAACAAAGGACTCATGGGATTTTTTGAGTAAACTAAAAGAAATAAAAATGAAAAATGAATACACTTTTGTAACAATTGATGTAGTAAATCTATTTACTACGATTCCACATGATATCGGCCTGATATGGCTTGAAGAACAATTGTTTGAGACACATTTATATGAACAAGATAAAATTAACACTTTAATAAATTTGATGGACATTGTATTGAGGAATAATTTTATATACTTTGATCCTAGTTATTATCAACAAATACATGGAGTAGCTATGGGGGCACCATGTGCCCCCATGTATGCAAACCTTATAATGAGCTATTGGGAATATAATTATTTGTTTCAAACAAATTTTCATAAACATCTTATTATGTATACAAGATATTTAGATGATATCTTCATTAATTGGGATGAACAAAAAGATATGTTGGAAAAATTTTTGGAATATATAAATAATACAATAAGATTCTTAAAATTTACATATCATGTCCATGAGGAAAAAATAGCGTTTTTGGATATAGATATAGTATATGATAAAGAAACTAACAACTTGAAAACTAAAATACATAGAAAACCCACATTTTCTAATGCATACTTGCACTTTAATAGCTGGCACCCTGACCATCAGAAAAAAGCTATAATTAAAGGACAGATGGTCAGGGCGGCCAGAATGGTAAGTGAAGAACAAGATTTCATAGAAGAACTGAAATATATTATGCAATTATTCATGAATAGAGGATATCCTGAACAGTTTTGTGTTGGAATATATAATGAAATAATAAATAAGAGGAAAAATGGAACTTATACTGCAATATTAAAAACTGGTTCTATAAATAAAATAATATTGGATGGTAAAGGACTAATAGAGAAAGAACATTGTAATAATATTCCATTGTATATTATTAATTACAATGATTGTTGTAAAGAAATAGAGAATATAATTAGAAAAAATTGGGAGTTTTTCATGAATGAAAAGATTTGGAGACAGCTGTTTCAAGGTAAAATAAAATTTGTATACAAGAAGAGTTCATCTTTTAAAAACATCTTAGAGAATAAAGGAAACAATAATACATATAGTAATAAAAGTAAAGGAAATTTTAAATGTGGAACATGTACTATATGTAGTTATATACATGGCTCAGGTACAGAAATAATAATAAATGGTTTTAGTATAAGGATAAATGGACATTATAATTGTTTAACATCAAACGTAATATATACAGCTCTGTGTCAACAAAGTAAAGCTTTCTATATAGGGAAAACAAAAAGACAATTCAGAGAACGAATAAAAGAACATCTTTTGGATATATGACATCAAAAAAGTACCAATGCTTTAGTAAGACACATAACTGAAAATAAAGAACATAACTTTAAATTTATGGTCATTGATCAAGTTAACCATGATATGCAAGGAAAAATAACAAAACACCATTTGGACATGGAGGAATTGAAATGGCAAATACGCCTGAATGCATGTAATCCCCCAGGCATAAATGAATATTTGACTATTATGCCATTATTGAAACTGAATAGAGTTTATGGGAAATAGTTGATATGTTATGCATATACAGCATATAATATATTTTGTACATGCATGATTTAATTATGTCATAAGTTTATTACATAAATATGGTTCCTTGTGCCTAAAAGGTGGAGAATGTACATAATAGTATATAATATTAAATAATAGGATGTTTGTATTAACTTTATTAGTAGTTTTTAAATATGCTCAACCTATGGAATTAACATCATTTAATGGAGTATGTTATTGTAATTTATGTATTTAAATATAATAACCACATATGGAGTAATTGGTTACATAAGTACAAATTTTTATAACACAGTGTAATAGTGAAGTGTAACATTATATATACATATGTACATGTTACACATTTTACATGTATAATATATATTTTCCATATATTATATTTTATGCACATACAATATAATTATTTATTATATAAGTAAAATAACATAGTATGATAGGGTATATTCATATATATTTTTTAAGACATTGTATAGTTGATTAAATCCATTTAATGTATATTTAAGCAAGTTCAAGATATATTAATTTTATAAATTATGTATATACGTTTTTTATGTGACATTGGGTTTTATACATATATATATGGTTGATACATTTGATTTATTTAGGGAATGTGTTATTTCCCTTTTAAGAACTAATTAATGAAAGTTAATTACTTCAATTAAGTAATTATTCAATGGTTTAAATCATATATAAACCTTGTGTTGAGATAACAGTATGTATTTTGAAGAAGTTCGTATGGATGAAACCTAGGTCAATAAAGCGGTTTTTAAGAAAGAACGTGTGGTGGCTTTGGTTGTATTGGTTTTCGTGCTATAAGCAATTATTTGGTGTTGCTTTTCATCTCCTCATTGGCATCGACTGCATCTTACTTCCAAAACAACAGTTGTACAGATTACAGAAATTTTAAATCAAAATGCACACAAAAAATGAGAATGGAAACATAATATCTTTTCTCAATATCACAGCTGGTAGTAGGTCAAACTCTCTGCAGCAGCCTGAGCAACAGGTATATCTGATTTAAAACACAGGACAGAAACCAAGCAATACAGATGCAGGAATATTTTGGCTGGATTAACCTAGTTCTGAAAACATATGACCCCTAAGAAAACAGACAAGGCGTCCAGACCAAGGATTTCACTACAACTGATGTCAACACTAAGAGAATATAAGGCTATAACACACAAGAAGAAAAATAAGTACAGTTGTACAGATTACAGAGATGTTAAATCAAAATGCAGGCAAAAAATGAGAATGAACACTTATTTTTTCTCAATATCACAAAGGGCAGTAGGTCATGCACTCTGCAGCAGCCTGAGCAACAGGTATATCTGATTTAAAACACAGGACAGAAACCAAACAATACAGATGCAGGAATACTTTGGCCAGATTACATTACTTCTGAAAACTTATTGCCACTGAGAAAACAGACAAGGCCTCCAGAAAAAGGATTTTACTAACACTGAGGACAACACTAAGAGAATATGCAGCTATAACACAAAAAAAGAAGAACAAATACAGTTGAACAGATTACAGAGATATTAAATCAAAATGCAGACAAAAATCAGAATGAACACTTATCTTTTTTCAATATCACAGCTGGCAGTAGGTCAAGCTCTCTGCAGCAGCTTGAGAAACAAGTATATCTCATTTAAAACACAGGACAGAAGCCAAACAATACAGATGCAGGAATACTTTGGCCGGATTAAACTAGTTCTGAAACTTACTGCCACTAAGAAAACAGACAAGGCCTCTAGTCAAAGAATCTCACTGCAACGGAGGTCAACACTACGAGAATATACAGGTATAACACACAAGAGGAAGAATAAGCATAGATGTACAGATTACAGAGATATTAAATCAAAATGCAGACAAAAAATGAGAATGAACGCTTATCTTTTCTCAATATCACAGCTGGCAGTAGGTCAAGCTCTCTGCAGCAGCCTGAGCAACAAGTATATCTGATGGAAAACACAGGACAGATAGCAAGCAATACAAATGCAGGAATACTTTGGCCGGATTAAAATTGTCCTGAAAACTTACTGCCACTAAGAAAAATGATATGGCCTCCAGACATAGGATTTCAGTACAACTGAGGTCAACACTAAGAGAATATAAAGCTATAACACATGAAGTAGAATAAGTACAGTTGTACAGATTAGAGAGATATTAAATCAAAATACAGAGAAAAAAGGAGAATGAACACTTATCTTTTCTCAACATCACAGCTGGCAGTATGTCATGCTCTCTGCAGCAGCCTGAGCAACAGGTATATCTGATTTAAAACACAGGACAGAAAGCTTACAATACAGATGCTGGAATACTTTGGCTGGATTAAACTAGTTCTGAAAACGTACTGCAACTAGGAAATCAGACAAGGCCTCCAGACAAAAGATTTCACTACAACTGAGGTCAGTACTAAGAGGATATACAGCTATAGCACACAAGAAGAAGAATAAGTACAGTTGTACAGATTACAGAGATATTAAATCAAAATGCAGATAAAAAATGAGAATGAACACTTATCTTTTCTCAATATCACAAATGGCAGTAGGTCATGCTCTCTGCAGCAGCCTGAGCAACAGGTATATCTGATTTAAAACACAGGACAGAAACCAAACAATACAGATGCAGGAATACTGTGGCCAGATTAAACTACTTCTGAAACTTACTGCCACTGAGAAAACAGACAAGGCCTCCAGAAAAAGGATTTCACTACAACTGAGGATAACACTAAGAGAATATACAGCTATAACACAAAAGAAGAAGAGTAAATACAGTTGAACAGATTACAGAGATATTAAATCAAAATGCATACAAAAATCAGAATGAACACTTATCTTTTCTCAATATTACAGCTGGCAGTAAGTCAAACTCTCTGTAGCAGCCTGAGCAACAGGTATATCTGATTTAAAACACAGGACAGAAACCAAACAATACAGATGCAGGATTACTTTAGCCAGATTAAACTAGATTTGAAAACTTAGTGCCACTAAGAAAAAACACATAGCCTCCAGACAAAGGATTTCACTACAACTGAGGTCAACACTAAGAATATCCAGCTATAACACATAAGAAAAAGAATAAGTACAGTTGTTCAGATTACAGCAATATTAAATCAAAACGCAGACAAAAAATGAGAATGAGCACTTATGTTTTCTCAGTATCACAGCTGTCAGTAGGTCAAGCTCTCTGGAGCAGCCTGAGCAACAGGTATATCTGATTTAAAACACAGGACAACAACAAAACAATAATGATGCAGAAATACTTTGGCCAGATTAAACTAGTTCTGATAACTTACTGCCACTAAGAAAACAGACAAGGCCTCCAGACAAAGGATTTCACTACATCAGAGATCAACACTAAGAGAATATACAGCTATAACACACAAGAGGAAGAATAAGGACAGTTGTACAGATTACAGAGATATTAAATCAACATGTAGACAAAAAATGGGAATGAACACTAATCTTTTCTCAATATCACAGCTGGCAGTAGGTCAAGCACTCTGCAGCAGCCTGAGCAACAGGTATATCTGATTGAAAACACAGGACAGAAACCAAACAATACAGATGCAGGATTTCTTTGGCCATATTAAACTAGTTCCGAAAATGTACTTCCACTAAGAAAACATACAAGGCCTCCAGACAAAGGATTTCACTACAACTGAGTTCAACACTAAGAGACTACAGAGCTATAGCACACAAGAAGAAGTTCTGTTGTTCAGATTACAGAGATATTAAATCAAAATACAAACAAAAATCAGGAGGAACACTTATCTTTTCTCTATATTATAGTTGGCAGTTGGTCAAACTCTCTGCAGCCTGAGCAACAGATATATCTGATTTAAAAACAGGACAAAAAACAAAAAATACAGATGCAAAATTACTTTGGCCAGATTAAACTAGTTCTGAAACCTTACTGCCACTAAGAAAATAGACATACACTCCAGACAAAGGATTTCACTACAAATGAGGTCAACACTATGAATATACAGCTATAACACACAAGAAGAAGAACAAGTACAGTTGTACAGATTACAGAGATATTAAATCAAAATGCACACAAAAAATGAGAATGGAAACATAATATCTTTTCTCAATATCACAGCTGGCAGTCGGTCAAACTCTCTGCAGCAGCCTGAGCAACAGGTATATATGATTTAAAACACAGGACAGAAACCAAGCAATACAGATGCAGGAATACTTTGGCTGGATTTACCTAGTTCTGAAAACATACGGCCCCTAAGAAAACAGACAAGGCATCCAGACCAAGGATTTCACTTCAACTGATGTCAACACTAAGAGAATATAAGGCTGTAACACACAAGAAGGAAAATAAGTACAGTTGAACAGATTACAGAGTTGTTAAATCAAAATGCAGGCAAAAAATGAGAATGAACACTTATCTTTTGTCAATATTACAAATGGCAGTAGGTCATGCTCTCTGCAGCAGCCTGAGCAACAGGTATATCTGATTTAAAACACAGGACAGAAACCCAACAATACAGATGCAGGAATACTTTGGCCAGATTAAACTACTTCTGAAAACTTACTGCTACTGAGAAAACAGACAAGGCCTCCAGAAAAAGGATTTCACTACAAATGAGGACAACACTAAGAGAATATGCAGCTATAACACAAAAGAAGAAGAACAAATGCAGTTGAACAGATTACAGAGATATTAAATCAAAATGCAGACAAAAATCAGAATGAACACTTATCTTTTCTGAATATTACAGCTGGCAGTAAGTCAAACTCTCTGCAGCAGTGTGAGCAACAGGTATATCTGATTTAAAACACAGGACAGAAACCAAACAATACCGATGCAGGATTACTTTAGCTGGATTAAACTAGTTTTGAAAATTTAGTGCCACTAAGAAAAACACATAGCCTCCAGACAAAGGATTTCACTAACACTGAGGTCAACGCTAAGAATTTCCAGCTGTAACACACAAGAAAAAGAATAAGTACAGTTGTTCAGATTACAGCAATATTAAATCAAAACGCAGACAAAAAATGAGAATGAGCACTTATCTTTTCTCAGTATCACAGCTGGCAGTCGGTCAAACTTTCTGCAGCAGCCTGAGCAACAGGTATATCTGATTTAAAACACAGGACAGAAAGCTTACAATACAGATGCTGGAATACTTTGGCTGGATTAAACTAGTTCTGAAAACGTACTGCAACTAGGAAATCAGACAAGGCCTCCAGACAAAAGATTTCACTACAACTGAGGTCAGTACTAAGAGGATATACTGCTATAGCACACAAGAAGAAGAATAAGTACAGTTGTACAGATTACAGAGATATTAAATCAAAATGAAGATAAAAAATGAGAATGAATACTTATCTTTTCTCAATATCACAGCTGGCAGTACGTCAAGCTCTCTGCAGCAGCTAGAAAAACAGGTATATCTGATTCAAAACACAGGACAGAAACCAAACAATACTGATGCTGGAATACTTTGGCTGGATTAAACTAGTTCTGAAAACTTACTGCCACAAGAAAACAGACAAGGCCTCCAGACAAAGGATTTCACTACCACTGAGGTCAACACTAAGATAATATACAGCTATAACACACAAGACGAATAAGTACAGTTCTACAGACTACAGAGATATTAAATCAAAATGCTGACAAAAAATTAGAATGAATACTAATCTTTTCTCAATATCACGGCTGGCAGTAGTTCAAACTCTCTGCAGCAGCATGAGCAACAGGTATATCTGATTCAAAACACAGGGCAGAAACCAAACAATACAGATGCCGGTATACTTTGGCTGAATTAACCTAGTTCCGAAAACTTACTGCCACTATGAAGACAGAAAAGGCCTCCAGACAAAGGATTTCATTACAACTGTGGTCAACACTAAGAAAACATACAGCTATAATACACAAGAAGAAGAATAAGTACAGTTGTACAGCTTACATAGATAATAAATGAAAATGCAGACAACTTTAAGATATTATATAGCTATTACACCCAAGAAGAATAAGTACAGTTGTACAGATTACAGAGATATTAAATCAAAATGCAGACAAAAAACGAGAATGAACACTAATCTTTTCTCAATATCTTTTCTCAATATCACAGCTGGCAGTAGGTCAAGCTCTCTGCAGCAGACTGAGCATCAGGTATATCTGATTTAAAACATAGGGAGGAAAGCAAACAATACAGATGCAGGAATACTTTGGCTGGATTAAACTAGTTCTGAAAACTTACTGCCTCTAAGAAAACAGACAAGGCATCCAGACAAAGGATTTCACTACAACTGAGGATAACACTAAGAGAATATACAGCTATAACACAAAAGAAGAAGAATAAATACAGTTGAACAGATTACAGAGATATTAAATCAAAATGCATAGAAAAATCAGAATGAACACTTATATTTTCTCAATATTACAGCTGGCAGTAAGTCAAACTCTCTGCAGCAGTCTGAGCAACAGGTATATCTGATTTAAGACACAGGACAGAAACCAAACAATACAGATGCAGGATTACTTTAGCCAGATTAAACTAGTTTTGAAAACTTAGTGCCACTAAGAAAAAACACATAGCCTCCAGACAAAGGATTTCACTACAACTGAGGTCAACAATAAGAATATCCAGCTATATTACACAAGAAAAAGAATAAGTACAGTTGTTCAGATTACAGCAATATTAAATCAAAACGCAGACAAAAAATGAGAATGAGCACTTATGTTTTCTCAGTATCACAGCTGGCAGTAGGTCAAGCTCTCTGCAGCAGCCTGAGCAACAGGTATATCTGATTGAAAACACAGGGCAGAAACCAAACAATACAGATGCAGGATTTCTTTGGCCATATTAAACTAGTTCCAAAAACATACTTCCACTAAGAAAACATACAAGGCCTCCAGACAAAGGATTTCACTACAACTGAGTTCAACACTAAGAGACTACAGAGCTATAGCACACAAGAAGAAGAAGTTATGTTGTTCAGAATACAGAGATATTAAATCAAAATACAAACAAAAATCAGGAGGAACACTTATCTTTTCTCTATATTATAGCTGGCAGTTGGTCAAACTCTCTGCAGCCTGAGCAACAGATATATCTGATTTAAAAACAGGACAAAAAACAAAAAATACAGATGCAGGATTACTTTGGCCAGATTAAACTAGTTCTGAAAACTTACTGCCACTAAGAAAATAGACATACACTCCAGACAAAGGATTTCACTACAAATGAGGTCAACACTAAGAATATACAGCTATAACACACAAGAAGAAGAACAAGTACAGTTGTACAGATTACAGAGATATTAAATCAAAATGCACACAAAAAATGAGAATGGAAACATAATATCTTTTCTCAATATCACAGCTGGCAGTAGGTCAAACTCTCTGCAGCAGCCTGAGCAACAGGTATATCTGATTTAAAACACAGGACAGAAACCAAGCAATACAGATGCAGGAATATTTTGGCTGGATTAACCTAGTTCTGAAAACATATGGCCCCTAAGAAAACAGACAAGGCGTCCAGACCAAGGATTTCACTACAACTGATGTCAACACTAAGAGAATATAAGGCTATAACACACAAGAAGAAAAATAAGTACAGTTGTACAGATTACAGAGATGTTAAATCAAAATGCAGGCAAAAAATGAGAATGAACACTTATTTTTTCTCAATATCACAAATGGCAGTAGGTCATGCACTCTGCAGCAGCCTGAGCAACAGGTATATCTGATTTAAAACACAGGACAGAAACCAAACAATACAGATGCAGGAATACTTTGGCCAGATTACACTACTTCTGAAAACTTACTGCCACTGAGAAAACAGACAAGGCCTCCAGAAAAAGGATTTTACTAACACTGAGGACAACACTAAGAGAATATGCAGCTATAACACAAAAGAAGAAGAACAAATACAGTTGAACAGATTACAGAGATATTAAATCAAAATGCAGACAAAAATCAGAATGAACACTTATCTTTTCTCAATATTACAGCTGGCAGTAACTCAAACTCTCTGCAGCATTGTGAGCAACAGGTATATCTGATTTAAAACACAGGACAGAAACCAAACAATACAGATGCAGGATTACTTTAGCCGGATTAAACCAGTTTTGAAAACTTAGTGCCACTATGAAAAACACATAGCCTCCAGACAAAGGATTTCACTACAACTGAGGTCAACACTAAGAATATCCAGCTATAACACACAAGAAAAAGAATAAGTACAGTTGTTCAGATTACAGCAATATTAGATCAAAACGCAGACAAAAAATGAAAATGAGCACTTATCTTTTCTCAGTATCACAGCTGCAGTAGGTCAAGCTCTCTGGAGCAGCCTGAGCAACAGGTATATCTGATTTAAAACACAGGACAACAACAAAACAATAATGATGCAGAAATACTTTGGCCAGATTAAACTAGTTCTGAAAATGTACTGCTGCAAGAGAACAGACAAGGCCTCCAGACAAATGATTTCATTATCACTGAGGTCAACACTAAGATAATATACAGCTATAACATACAAGAAGAATAAGTACAGTTGTACAGATTACAGAGATATTAAATCAAAATGCTGTCAAAAAATGAGAATGAATACTAATCTTTTCTCAATATCACGGCTGGCAGTAGTTCAAACTCTCTGCAGCAGCCTGAGCAACAGGTATATCTGATTTAAAACACAGGACAGAAACCAAACAGTACAGATACTGGAATACTTTGGCCGGATTAAACTGGTTCTGAAAATGTACTGCCACTAAGAAAACAGACAAGGCCTCAAGACAAAGGATTTGACTACAACTGAGGTCAACACTAAGAGAATATACAGCTATAACACACAAGAAGAAGAATAAGTACAGTTGCTCAGATTACAGAGATATTAAATAAATATGCAGACAAAAAATGGGAATGAACACTTACCTTTTCTCAATATCACAGCTGGCAGTAGGTCAAGCTCTCTGCAGCAGCCTGAGCAACAGGTATATCTGATTTGAAACACAGGACAGAAATCAAACAATACAGATGCAGGAATACTTTGGCTGGATTAAACTAGTTCCGAAAACTTACTGCCACTAAGAAAACAGACAAGGCCCCAAGACAAAGGATTTCACTACAACGGAGGTCAACACTAACAGAATATACAGCTATAACACATAATAATAAGAATAAGTACAGTTGGACATATTACAGAGATATTAAATCAAAATACAGACAAAAATGAGAATGAACACTTATCTTTTTTCAATATCACAGCTGGCAGTAGGTCAAGCTCTCTGCAGCAGCCTGAGAAACAGGTATATCTGATTTAAAACACAGGACAGAAGCCAAACAATACAGATGCAGGAATACTTTGGCCGGATTAAACTAGTTCTGAAACTTACTGCCACTAAGAAAACAGACAGGGCCTCTAGTCAAAGAATCTCACTGCAACGGAAGTCAACACTACGAGAATATACAGGTATAACACACAAGAGGAAGAATAAGCATAGCTGTACAGATTACAGAGATATTAAATCAAAATGCAGACAAAAAATGAGAATGAACGCTTATCGTTTCTCAATATCACAGCTGGCAGTAGGTTAAGCTCTCTGAAGCAGCCTGAGCAACAGGTATATCTGATGGAAAACACAGGACAGATAGCAAGCAATACAAATGCAGGAATACTTTGGCCGGATTAAAATAGTTCTGAAAACTTACTGCCACTAAGAAAAATTGTATGGCCTCCACAAAAAGGATTTCAGTACAACTGAGGTCAACACTAAGAGAATATAAAGCTATAACACACAAGAAGTAGAATAAGTACAGTTGTACAGATTAGAGAGATATTAAATCAAAATACAGATGAAAAAGGATAAGGAACACTTATCTTTTCTCAATATTACAGCTGGCAGTATGTCATGCTCTCTGCAGCAGCCTGAGCAATAGGTATATCTGATTTAAAACACCGGACAGAAAGCTAGCAATACAGATGCTGGAATACTTTGGCTGGATTAAACTAGTTCTGAAAACTTACTGCAACTAAGAAAGCAGACAAGGCCTCCAGACAAAAGATTTCACTACAACCGAGGTCAACACTAAGAGAATATTTAGCTATAACACACAAGAAGAATAAGTGCAGAGATATTAAATCAAAATGCTGACAAAACATGAGAATGATAACTAATTTTTTCTCAGTATCACGGCTGGCACTAGTTCAGACTCTCTGCAGCAGCATGAGCAACAGGTATATCTGATTTACAACACAGGACAGAAACCAAACAATACAGATGCAGGAATGCTTTGGTTGGATTAAACTAGTTCTGAAAACTTACTGCCACTAAGAAAACAGACAATGTCCCAAGACAAAGGATTTCACTACAACGGAGGTCAACACTAACAGAATATACAGCTATAACACATAATGATAAGAATAGTACAGTTGTACAGATTACAGACATATTAAATCAAAAGTCAGACAAAAATGGGAATGAACACTAATCTTTTCTCAATATCACAGCTGGCAGTAGGTCAAGCTCTCTGCAGCAACCTGAGCAACAGGTATATCTGATTTAAAACATAGGACAGAAACCAAACAATACAGATGCAGAAAGACTTTGGCCGTATTAAACTACTTCTGAAACCTTACTGCCACTAAGAAAACAGACAATGCCTCCAGACAAAATATTTCACTACAATTGAGGTCAACACTAATAGAATATACAGCTATAACACACAAGAAGAAGAATAAGTACAATTGTACAGATTACACAGATATTAAATAAAAAAACAGAGAAAAAGAGAATGAACACTTATCTTTTCTCAATATCACAGCTGGAAGTAGGTCAAGCTCTCTGCAGCAGCCTGAGCAACAGGTATGTCTGATTTAAAACACAGGACAGAAACCAAACAATACAGATGCAGGAATACTTTGGCTGGGTTAAACGAGTTCTGAAAGTTTACTGCCACTAAGAAAACAGACGAGGCCTTCAGACAAAGGATTTCAATACAACTGAGGTCACCACTGAGAGATATACAGCTATAACACACAAGAAGAAGAATACGTACAGTTGTACAGATTACAGAGATATTAAATCGAAATGCAGACAAAAATCAGAATGAACTCTTATCTTTTCTCAATATCACAGCTTGTAGTAGGTCAAGCTCTCTGCAGCAGCCTGAGCAAAAGGTATATCTGATTTAAAAAACACAGGGCAGAAACCAAACAATACAGATGCAGGAATACTTTCTCAGGGTTAAACTAGTTCTGAAAGTTTACTGCCACTAAGAAAACAGACAAGGCTTCCAGAGAAAGGATTTCACTACAACTGAGGTCAACACTAAGGGAATATACAGCTATAACACACAAGAAGAAGAATAAATACAGTTGTACAGATTACAAAGATATTAAATCAAAATGCAGACAAAAATGAGAATGAAAACTAATCTTTTCTCGACATCACAGCTGGCAGTATTTCAAACTGTCTGCAGCAGCCTGAGCAACAGACATATCTGATTTAAAACACCGGACAGAAACCATACAACACAGATGCAGGAATAATTTGGCTGGATTAACCTAGTTCTGAAAACATACGGCCCCTAAGAAAACAGACAAGGCATCCAAACAAAGAATTTCACTACCATTGACGTCAACACTAAGAGAATATACATCTATAACACACAAGAAGAAGAATAAGTAAACTTATACATATTACAGAGATATTAAATCAAAATGCAGAAAAAAAAAATGAGAATGAACACTTATCTTTTCTCAATATCACACCTAGCAGTAGGTCAACCTTTTTGCAGCAGCCTGAGCAACAGGTATATCTGATTTAAAACACAGGACAGAAACCAAACAATACAGATGCAGGAATGCTTTAGCTGGATTAACCTATTTTTCAAAATGTATGGCCACTAAGATAACAGACAAGGCATCCAGACACAGGATTTCACTATAACTGATATCAACACTAAGATAATATGCAACTGTAACACACAAGAATAAGAATAAGTACGGTTGCATACATTACAGAGTTATTAAATCAAAATCCAGTCAGAAAATGAGAATGAACACTTTTCTTTTCTCAATATCACAGCTGTAAGTAGATCAAGCTCTCTGCGGCAGCCTGAGCAACAGGTATATCTGATTTAAAACACAGGACAGAAAATACACAATTTAGATGCAGGAATACTTTGGACAGATTAAACTAATTCTCAAAACTTACTGCCTTTATGAAAAGAGACAAGGCCTCCAGAGAAAGGATTTCAGTACAAAGGAGGTCAAAACTAAGAGAATATAGAGCTATTACACACAAGAGGAAGAATAGGTACAGTTGTAGAGATTACTGAGATATTAAATCAAAATGCAGGCAAAAAATGGGAATGAACACTAATCTTTTCTCAAAATCACAGCTGGCAGTAGCTCGAACTCTCTGAAGCAGCCTGGGCAACAGATACCTGATTTAAAGCACAGGACGGAAACCAAACAATACAGATGCAGGAATACTTTGGCCGGATTAAACTAGTTCTGAAAAGTTACTGCCACTAAGAAAACTGACAAGGCCTCCAGGCAGAGTATTTCACTACAACTGAGGACAGCACTAAGGGAATATACAGCTATAACACACAAGAAGAAGAATAAGTACAGTTGTACAGATTACAGAGATATTAAATCAAAATGCAGACAAAAAATGAGAATGAATATTTAACTTTTCTCAATATCACAGCTGGCAGTAGGTCAAGCTCTCTGCAGCAGCCTGAGCATCAGGTATATCTGATTTAAAACATAGGACAGGAAGCAAACAATACAAATACAGCAATAATTTGGCCGGATTAAAATAGCTCTGAAAACTTACTGCCACTAAGGAAAAAGATAAGGGCTCCAGACAGAGGATTTCAATACAGCTGAGGTCAAGACTAAGAAAATCTACAGCTATAACACACAAGAAGAAGAATATGTACAGTTGTACAGATTACAGAGATATTAAATCAAAATGCAGACAAAAAATGAGAATGAACACTTATCTTTTCTCAATATCACAGCTGGCAGTAGGTCAAGCTCTCTGCAGCAGACTGAGCATCAGGTATATCTGATTTAAAACATAGGGCGGAAAGCAAACAATACAAATGCAGGAATACATTGGCCGGTTTAAAGTAGTTCTGAAAACGTACTGCCACTAAGGAAACAGACAAGGCCTCCAGACAAAGGATTTAACTACAACTGAGGTAAACACTAAGAGAATATACAGCTATAACACACAAGAAGAAGAATAAGTACAGTTGTAAAGATTACAGAGATATTAAATTGAAATGCAGACAAAAAATGAGAATGAAAACTTATCTTTTCTCAATATCACACCTCGCAGTAGGTCAATCTTTTTGCAGCAGCCTGAGCAACAGGTATATCTGATTTAAAACACAGGACAGAAACCAAGCAATTTCAGATGCTGGAATATTTTTGCTGGATTAAACTGGTTTTGAAAACTTACTGCCACTAAGAAAACATACAAGGCCTCCAGACAAAGGATTTCACCACAACTGAGGTCAACACTAAGAGAATATACAGCTATAGCATACAAGAAGTATAATAAGTACAGTTGTACAGATTACAGAGATATTAAATCAAAATGCAGACAAAAAATGAAAATGAACACTTATCTTTTCTCCATATCACAGCTGGCAGTAGGTCAAACTCTCTGCAGCAGCCTTAGCAACAGGTATATCTGATTTAAAACACAGGACAGAAACCAAACAATACAGATGCAGGAATACTTTCACTGGATTTAACTAGTTCTGAAAACTTATTGCCACTAAGAAAAAAGATAAGGGCTCCAGACAGAGGATTTCAATACAGCTGAGGTCAAGACTAAGAAAATATACAGCTATAACGCAGAAGAAGAAGAATATGTACAGTTGTACAGATTACAGAGATATTAAATCAAAATGCAGACAAAAAATGAGAATGAACACTTATCTTTTCTCAATATCACAGCTGGCAGTAGGTCAAGCTCTCTGCAGCAGACTGAGCATCAGGTATATCTGATTTAAAACATAGGGCGGAAAGCAAACAATACAAATGCAGGAATACATTGGCCGGTTTAAAGTAGTTCTGAAAACTTACTGCCACTAAGGAAACAGACAAGGCCTCCAGACAAAGGAATTTAACTACAACTGAGGTCAACACTAAGAGACAAAGGATTTCACCACAACTGAGGTAAACACTAAGAGAATATACCGCTATAGCATACAAAAGACTAATAAGTACAGTTTTACATATTACAGAGATGTTAAATCAAAATGGAGACAAAAAAATGAAAATGAAAAAAACACTTTTCTACATATCACAGCTGGCAGAAGGTCAAACTCTCTGCAGCAGCCTTAGCAACAGGTATATCTGATTTAAAACACAGGACAGAAACCAAACAATACAGATGCAGGAATATTTTGGCTGGATTTAAATAGTTCTGAAAACTTACTGCCACTAAGAAAAAAGACAAGGGCTCCAGACAGAGGATTTCACTACAGTTTAGGCCAAGACTAAGAAAATATACAGCTATAACACACAAGAAGAAGAATAAGTACAGCTGTACAGATTACGGAGATATTAAATCAAAATGCAGACAAAAAATGAGAATGAACACTTATCTTTTCTCTGTATCACAGCTGGCAGTAGGTCAAGCTCTCTGCAGCAGCCTGATCAACAGGTATATCTGATTTAAAACACAGGACAGAAACCAAACAACAGAGATGTAGGAATGCTTTGGCCAGATTAAACTAGTTCTGAAAACTTACTGCCACTAAGAAAACAGACAAGGCCTCCAGACAAAGGATTTCACTACAAAGGAGGTCAACACTAAGAGAATATACAGCTATAACACACAAGAGGAAGAATAAGTACAGTTGTACAGAGATATTAAATCAAAATACAGACAAAAAAATGGGAATGAACACTAATCTTTTCTCAATAGCACAACTGGCAGTACGTCAACCTCTCTGCAGCAGCCTGAGCAACAGGTATATCTCATTTAAAACACAGGACAGAAACCAAACAATACGGATGCAGGAACTTTGGCCGGATTAAACTAGTTCTGAAAACTTACTGCCACTAAGAAAACAGACAAGGCCTCCAGACAAAGGATTTCACTACAACTGAGGTCAACACTAAGAGAATATACAGCTATAACACACAAGAAGAAGAATAAGTACATTTGCACAAATTACAGAGATATTAAATCAAAATGCAAACAAAAAATGAGAATGAACACTTATCTTTTCTCAATATCACAGCTGGCAGTAGGTCAAGCTCTCTGCAGCAGTCTGAGCAACACGTACATCTGATTTAAAACACAGGACAGAAACCAAACAACACAGATGCAGTAATACTTTGGCTGGATTAAACTAGTTCTGAAAACTTACTGCCACTAAGAAAACAGATAAGGCCTCCAGACAAAGGAGTTCACTACAACTGAGGTCAACACTAAGTGAATATACAGCTATAACACACAAGAAGAAGAATAAGTACAGTAGTACAGATTACAGAGATATTAAATCAAAATGCAGACAACAAATGAAAATGAACACTTATCTTTTCTCAATATTACAGCTGGCAGTAGGTCAAGCTCTCTGTAACAGAGTGAGCAACAGGTGTACCTGGTCAGTGAAGGTGGTACTGTTCACCATCAGTTCAGCACACTGCTGTTTGTTACCTCTAGGGTTTCAGACATAGCTAAAGGAAGCCTTGTGATTGTCCTTAGCTTGTGAGGCTATCCTTACCTTGAAGTTGGCCTTGTTGGATTCTGTTTTTTTTGTAACAAGTGATGCTCAGATCCCTGGGTCAAGTGTTTCTGGGTCTCATTGTTTTGCCCATGCCCAATAGATCCATCAGGCCTGGGTCTGAGGAAAACCTGTAATCCAGGCAAAGATCACCACAGAGACCGAGCTTTTAGACAATCAGTGGAGGTCAGGGTATTCATACTTTGAATTCTCCTGGTAAGAAACCTTTGCGAGCATTCTAACTTTTGCAAGTGTCTGGGTAAATTCATCCAAAAGGGGACACTGTATTCAATGATTGTTCTGATAAGGGCTGAGTAGAGTGGTTCTTCCTTTTACCAGGATAACATACCCTTACCTATAATGTGGGCAACATAGAATGACTTTTTTTATTATCTTAACTACATTTGGTCAAAGACTACATTTCTGCCAACATATCATCCCAGATTATTTATGGAGTAATTAATTTGCATTGACAGATTCACAAAGGACATTATATTTCATTTTTGGCTTTATGTTTTAGGCCATGGCTATGGCAACAATCATTTATCTGTGCTAAATCCACTTGTAGGATGTTGATGTCTTGGCAGAAGTTATAAAAGCTCCCAGTTTACAGTCATCTGCAACATTTGTGAGCCAGAGTCCTTTAACATTAGCCTTGACTACTGAGAAGTAAATGCCAAGCAGGATCGAGCCCAGCACAGAGCTCTGGTGTACTCTGTTGCTGACTAGTCTCTTGGTGGAAGTGGTCTCACTGATGCTGACTTCTTGGGTCCTGTCTGAGCCAGCACGTAATCTAGAGAGTTATGTAAGGATTTACACTGAGTTCAGATAGCTTATCAACAATGTGTGAGTGCAGTATTGTATTGAATGCTTTAGTCAGGTCAAAATACACAGTAGGCACTGTTTTACCCTTGTCCATTGCCTTGCTGACAGACTAAAAGAAGTGTACTAGGTTAAGTAAGCAAGACCTCCGCTTACCAAAGCCATTTTGGGATGGTTCCAGTGTCTGTTGCAAATGGACCTGTTTATCATTTCTGTGATAATTTCTCCATGGCTTTGCACATTAGGCTTGTTAGACTGATTGATCTATAGTTACCTGGGTCAGTTAATATTTTGCCCTTGTGGAGGGGAATGACTGTTGTAATCCTCCAATCACTTTGAATGTAGCCTGTTTCAAGGCTGTAGTGAAGAGTGCCTCAAGTGCTGCTGATAGGTCATGTTTTAGACTTTCAAGAGGCAGCCAGGAATGCTGCTGGGACCCTTGAATGCAGTGTTCTTGGCTTTACCGAATGCTGATAGCACGTTGTCCCTGCTTATAGATGGAAGAAGTATATTGAAGAGGATTTCATCTAGTGGAGCTAGGGGTGGGCAGTGGGGAGTGGTGAAGTCTAGGCTGAACTTATCAGCCAATAGATATGCTATGTCATCCTTGTCAGTGAAGGTGGTACTATTCACCACCAGTTCAGCAGACTGCTGTGTGTTACCTCTAAGGTTCCAGACATAGCTGAATAAAGCCTTGTGATTGTCCTTAACTTGTGAGGCTATCCTTACCTTGAAGTTGGCCTTGTTGGACTTAATAGACATTTTAATTTTTTGTTTAGTTGTATAAGACAGTACTTGTCTTAAACAAGTTGCTCTTTCCAGTTTTGGCCATGAGTTTTCTTCTTTTATTACATACCCTGTTTAGGTGAGGATACCACCAGTGGAGTTTTTTTATTTTTTGTTTTGAGTTTATTTCTGGTAGGTACAGCAGTTTCTATGCAGCTATTCACATGTTTATGTAGGGACTCTGAATAATTCTGCCTAGGTAGCTGTGGTGTCTGTGTTAGAGGTGGCCTTGAATTTTAACAAACTGTCGCTTAACAACATGTAGTTTGCCTTTGAATAGTTCCTGTTACTCATTTACATGGATTTTCCAGGTTGATCATATCTCTCAACCTCTTAGATCAAGAACTCTGGCCAAAACCATAAATAAAAGTGGGACAGAGGCCCAATAATAGGGACAATTTTTAAATATTGCTCTTACAAACTTAAAAAGTTGATAGAAAGAGGTTTTGCAATAGCATGAATTTTCTGAAGGGTGTGAAACCTGAAGCTCAAATGTCTGTCATCATTTTTAACTTTAGTCTTTAATGATTTGCCACTAATTTTCTAGAAAATCACAATTTTATGAAAAACTGATGAAAATTTTGAGCAAAAATCTGGACATTCTGCAAAAATCTGTACAGTTAAGAGGTATGAGGTTCATTTTTCCATTAAATGAGACAGCTTTGATATTTCACCTCACTAGTGAATACATGACATAGGGCTAGGGTGCAATGCTCTCCCATGTTGGTGAGTACCAGATCCAGTACATTTGATCCTCTAGTCAGAGTATCCAGGGTATTTGTTTTAATAATGACCAAGAAGCAATGTGCCTGTGAGTTTGAGGCAGTACACATTTCCCAGACTACAGAGGGTAGTTAAAGTCACCCCCAAATAGGTTGTTTGGTTGGTTGTGAGCACCTCTAGTAGGTTAGGTAAGAGTTGTGAGACTTTAGAGGCATAGATGGTGACCTGTAGCTAGCCATGATATAGTGACAGGCATTATCTATGGTCACTTGCATGTGGATGAGCTCCACAGTATCATGCTGTTTAACCAACCTGGAGGTATGTTTGTGGCTAATGTAGAAAAAGAAACCTACACTTTTGAGCCCCCCCAGCTGTGTTGCTATTAGCCTAAATGTGTGATAGGCACTGTAGCTTTAATCCAAGTCTCAGTCTTGGCACAGATATCTACATTTGCCAAAGGGAAGAAGGCTTGAAGGGTGTGGAGTTTTTTGTTTAGGCTCTGAGCAATGAGAAATAATACCTTAAGGATGTCTATAGACTTTTTCACTATGCTGGCAGTTTTGTCTTTTTAGCATTGCCTAAAACAGAGTTTAAGGGGTGGATAAAGTTTTATCAAATAGTCAAAAGGCTATGGAAGGACAGGTGCAGCCCAGCCTTAGCATATCAATGTGGTCTTTTAACCATGTACTCCCATGTTGACAGATATTGGATTCCCCTGGAGTGACACCAGAAACTAAGCCAATTATTATACTCAATCATTTTATGTTCATACTGTGGTGCCATCCTTGGTGACTGTAGAAAGCTACTCAGTGCAAGGCATGCACCAGTCTGTGACACATATTCAAAGAGATTAATAATGTCTTTTCACATAGTCCAGTAAGGTACATTTACACCCACATTGACTATGATAGAATCATATTGGTACCTGGGGTACAGTAATGAGTGTGTGCATGATACTGGAGATCCTGGCTCCAGACAGACAACTAACCATTATCTACTCCTTGCCTAACCTGGTGAGTAGGGCATTTGTGCATTGCACAATGGAGTCCCAAATGGCAAAAGTATTAGGTAAAGTGTATGCTTATCACATGGGCTTTGCTCTTGGGGGATCATTGGGTGTAGGCTTATGTAGATGTCTGGTGTTGTTTTTGTGATGCTTGAGTGATTGCTGAAAATTAGTGCTGCCATTAGGTGGCTTTGGTGGTCTTTGAGATTTAGGAAGGTTTATTTTAAGAGACACAGCATAATATGTGTGGTGAATGGAGTGTGTGTGAGGGATGTAGTGTAGTATTCCTGACAATCTCATTTATATGTAAGATTTTTGTCTCCAAGGAAGTTGTGTATTTATATCTCTGACATACCATATCATTTTCTTTAAAGATTAACTCGTCATGCTTGTGCATGTGCATTGGGTGTGGCAGCAGAGGGCAGTTAGCATAAGGGTTGTGCACTACCTTGATAATTTGATGCTGATCAGGGAAGGCAAAAAATGGTAATCAGGGAAATGAGATCATTTGAGCAGGTGTGTAGAGAGCTTGGGGTGCCATTAGCTAAGGATAAAGTAGAGGGTCCAACTAAGATGTATAACGTTTTTGGGAAAAGAGCTGGACGTAAATTTAGAAATGTTTAATCTTTCAGAAGTCAAAGTGGAAGAAGTGAGAAATAAGTTCTTATTAATAGTGAATAAAGAAAAGGTGAGAGTTAAGCAGAGCTGTAGGTAGTAGTAGTAGGGGTAAAGCGGAAGCATCATTGGGTTAGGGTAGGCAGGTAAGTTAAGGAAGATATGCTTATTTGATTGGAGTTTCTCCAGCAGTTTAACAGAGAGTCTCTTTGGCAAGCCAGATGTACATCACCAGGGATTGACCTGTTTATGGATGCTGCCAGGGGTCTAGGCATTGGAGGTTACTTTGGTGGCAGTTGTTTGTTAAAGTAATGCCAGAGAGATATGACAATGAGTGGCAGAAAGATATCACCTTTTTGGAACTGATGCCAAGTGTCCAGTTGCTTGGGCTAGAGAATGGCACAAGGCATGTGCTAAGTTAACTGAACGCAATAAAACAACATGAAGATGACAAAAAGCCCTTCTGTAGACACAATAATCCAAAAAGAAAAAAAGAACAGTATAGCTACCATGGCTCATAGCATAAAATGTAATAAAGTGCACACAGGATAAGCACTTTCGGAAACAATTCCTTCATCAGATTCAACACAATGAAATACATAATTTGAAGGCACATATTTAAAGCTCAAAAGCACCAATAATCTCATGAGAACAATTAAAACCAATAAAATCATTAGCTTGATTCCAATAAACGATTGCTGAAAGGCAATCTAAAATTAAATACATTTTGAAGTCTGACCCATACTAGTAAACTATGTTATAGCCCAGTGTTTCTCTTATGTCAAAAGCTACCTCTTAAAACTGTGTTTTTATTTTGCAGGTATGTTTCTGGTTTCATGAATGGTTATATTAGTTATTTGTTGGTAGGATGTTTAATGCCTACTGTTTTTAGATGATGCAAGATTCTTTTTAATATGTTAGTACTGTTCTTTGCTATGCTACAGATATGTGTTTGCCTTTTTAGTGTGCTAATATGGGGCAGGCTTCAAAATGTGTTTAATTGTAGATTGCCTTTCAGTAATTGTTTAATGCAATCAAGCTAATGATTTTATTGATTTTAATTGTTCTCGTGAGATTATTGGTGCTTTTGGGCTTTAAATATGTGCCTTCAGATTATGTATTTCTTTGTGTTGGATCTGATGAAAGAATTGTTTCTGAAAGTGCTTATCCTGTGTACACATTATTAAATGTTATGCTATGAGCCATGGTAGCGCTACTGTTGTTTTTTTTCATTTTTAAGTTAACTGAAGGTTTAGCTTTTCTGGAAATGATCAGGAAATGGGTGGAGGCTAGGAAGTTTGTGTCTCGGGTCTGGATGGCATTTTGGGTGCAAGGGGTGGTGCAGGATTGTTATGCCATGCATAGTTCTAGAACTGGTAGTCATCAGATTTATCTGAGGAAAGTAGAATTGTAGAGGTGACTAAGAAAGTGTGGTGGTGGCATTCTAGGGCATTTTCTGAGTTATAATCACAAAAAGCGTACAATATTAATGGATATTTATTGCTGGGGGATTTAGGGTATTAATTGTGTGTTTTCTGTTGAAGGCAAGAAGTTGTTAATTATGTTGGGTCCCTTTTTATCTACTGGGTGACTAGAAGATCAGAAGTGCAACCTGGTGGTATGAATTTGGGCCTGGATCCAGTAGAATGGCAAGTACAGTGTCATGGTTGGTGAGATAAGCAATGCTGCCATTTGTTACCAGCACTGGAACAGGTAAGACAGCAATTCGTTAGCCCAGTAGGGATAGTTATACATTTAGGAGGTAATGTTATTGGCAGTATAGTAAAAAGAGGTTACTTACTTATTTACTAAGGGATTTCTCAGCAGTTATGTAGAGTTTTCCCGATGTTAAGGTAGTATGGTGAGCCATATTTCCCAGGCTGGTTTGGAAAGGCGCTGATACATTTAAGGCAATGGAGATGACTAGGAAGTTCCTTAACTGTAAGGTAAATAGGGTGAGTGAAATAACAGGCTTTTTTGTAATGCAGTACTGGGCCTTTGTGGATAGGTGTCTGGTTTGGTTCTGCTGTGATGGGGTACATCTTAGCAAGACTGGTTTAGACATGTTCAAAGTGCACGTCATTATTTTTGCAGGAGCTGTTGGGAGATAGACTTTAGGTATTCAAAGGGAGACAGGCTCTGGATCAATCTGGTAGATGGAAGGACAGTCATAGTAGTTGCCAAGAGGTAGCCCCTTCCCTCCTTTGCTGTGGTTCATTTGGCAATCTCACTGGCTCAAGCGACAGTATTGTGCTTCCTGGTGGAGTTATTTTGGTTACTGAGCAGTGGGACACTGCTGTGAGTTTATTGTATAAAATCTTTTTATTTCTTTTTTTTTGTGAAAACAGATATAGTAAAACAACAATATTAATAGACAGGTAGTAATATGACCAGGGAATACATTGCTAAATAATAAAACATAAATGCAAAACAGTAAGAACTATTTACACATATTCCAAAATTCCATCATTGATTATATATACCAACTTCAAGCTAGAATATGTTCAAAAAGGGATTTCCAAAATTCTGTAAAGTGAGTGGGGGATTTCTCAGTTTAAGTTAAATATTTGTGAGCTAGTAGGTGTTTAGTAGCTAATTGTTTGAAACCCTCCCATGTAAGTGGCGCTCTGTCCTTCCAATGTAATGTAATGTATTTAAGTAAAGAAACTAGTGTTAATATTTGTGTTTGCAGTTTAGTCAGGCCTGTGGGGATGATATGTAGGAGAGCTAGTTTCCAAGATAAGGGGGACTTTTCACCATAGGTTGTAGGTGCACTTGCAGCTCCAGAAGATGTGGAGAAGATCAGCCCTGTCATTATCACACTAGGAACAGAATGGAGAGGTGGTTGGGTATATTTTATTTATAATGATTGGAGTGAGATAGGTGTTATGAAGTATCATTATCTGTGTATATTTAGGTTTTTTAAGGGGAATACGTTTGAAGGTAAGCTGGATCACTTGAGTTATTTCTTTGTTTCTGATTAAAGGATTGATTTCCTTCCAGTAACTAGAATAACTAACTTCTTTGTTCATTTGTAGGAGTTAGATAGCATTTTTATGTTTGAGGATAGGAGGTTCCATATGGTTTTATAGGTTTAAATGTCATTTGCTTTGATATCAGGATTGTCTATGATGTATTGGCTAAGGTCTCAAATTTGCCTTAAAATGATTATATAGCTTTTAGAGAGCTTTAATTGTGTTCTCATTTCAGTGATAATCTTGTTCTTAAAGGGAAATATATCAGAGATGGTTAGTTTCTTGAGGAGTGGATAATTGTTTAGGTTAATCATGTTGTTATTCATTTTGAGATTGGGGTTAAGGTGTATAGGTTGTAGGGGAGTGAATGCATAATGTAGGTTTAATGATTTGAACATCCTTTGTATGATAGTGATTTTATGTTTAATGATTGGGTGTATTTTAAGATTTTTTTAAATTTTCATTGTAAAGTAAAGGGAGGGCTCTGGGGTTTATGAATAGTGTTTTTATATAGTTGTGTAATAGTTTGACCCAGGTTGGAGACCGTTGTTGTGGTGAAGGGGTGTAGTCAGCTGTTGTTATTAGTCTATTACAGCTTATGATATCATAGTAGAGTTTAAAGTCTGACAGCCCTAATCCTCCATAGTCTTTATGGTAGGTCAATTTATTATAATTGATTCTGACTGATTTGGGGACCCAAATAAATCTGGAAATTGTGAAATGAATAGTTTTGAAGAGTTTTAGGTTGATAATGGTATTGCAGGCATTAAATATATGTATATACAAATCTGGGTAGAAGATTAATTTTTATTGTGGCTATTTTAGCCAGGAATGGAAGTTGAAGTTTTGTCCATCTGCCCATATCATGTTGTATGTTTGACCAGAGATTAATAATGTTATTTGTATATGATTGTTTACGATATTGTTGGAAGGATATTCCTAGATATTTTATTGAATGGTTAGTTTTAATACCAGCTGCTAAGCAGTATTTGGGAATCTGACAGAGGGAGTTAATAGAGAATATACTTGTTTTCTTTAGGTTTAGTTTGTAATTTGAGAAAGTTGAAAAGGTGTCCATAGCAGATAGTAGTTTCTGGGGGTCTGAATCAGGTAGTGAGTAGTAAAGCTTTAGATCATCAGTGAAAGCCGCTAGGGTAAGTTTAGTTTTAAAGATACTGGGGATATGGTGGAACATTTTCTGAGAAATGAGGAGAAAAAGGGGTTCAGTGTATAAATTAAAAAGATAGGTGGACATAGGTCATCCTTGTCTGGCACCATTCTCAATGTCAATTCTAGAAGGTAGGTGTTTATTATTTGGTAGGTAAGTATGAGCCTTGAAGTATAGTGTTTTGATAGCTTGTATGTAGTTATTGGGTATGTTAAAGAAATGCAAGATATTGAGCAAAAAGTTTACACTGAGTCTATCAAATGCTTTTGAGGCATCAATAGCTAAGGTGTAGATTGGAATACGTGTATGGTTAGAGAGATTGATCATGATGTCCAGGGTAAGGGAATGATCAAAGGTTTGCCTTGTATTATGAAACCTGATTGTTCAGGGGAAACAATGTTTGGAATGATTGGTTTAATTCTGTTTGCTAGTATTGATGCAAATATGTTCATATCAAGATTGATTAGGGCTCTAGGTCAATAGTTCAGAGGGTTTCTGAGGTCGGAGTATGGTTTAGGTATGAGAATCATTTTGGATGCATTTAGATGTATATCACTTACATCATTGCAAGTAATGTGATTGATATAGAAGAAAGAGAGATGATTTTTGTGTGAAAGCTTTGTAGAAATCGGCCTTAAGACCATCTGGACCTGGTGATTTGTTGGGTTTGAGTTTGTTGATTGTCATAATAATTTCTTGCTGTGAGATCGGGCAGGATAACATTTTTTGTTGATCTGGACTAGTTTTGGGAAAATTTAATTGGTTTAAGAAGGAATCTAAATCCTGTTTATTATGAGAGAGGTTTGATGCACTGTAGGATTTTGTATATATACTTCCAAAGATACGTATAATATCTTGAGTAGTGTAATAGAGTTTATCTTGGTAGATAAGTTATGTTATGTTCAGGGAGGGTTTGTTTTGGTTAATAACCCTCGCCAGGAATTTAGATGGCATGAGAGGCCATTCCGAGTAATTCACTAAAGTTTTAATTTCTTGGTATGTTAGGTTTTCAGCATTGAGATCATATAGCTTTTGTTGGAGATGTGTTATTTGAGTTTCATTTTCTTGTTTAAAGGATGATTGGAGTTGCAATTTAAGCTTAATGATTTTATTTTTAAGATTGGCTTCCTCCTGGAGAAGTTTTTTTTTTTATAATATGAAGCTTTACTTATAAAGGTACCTCTAATTATGGATTTAATAGAGGCCCAGTAAATGTCCATAGGTAGATGATTATAGAGTAAATTGTCTACAGCTTGGTCCGGGATGGCATCTACTTCTTGTAGAATTTCTGTTTTCCTTAATTGGTTAGAGTTAAGGACCCAGTTATACCCTCAGTTACTGTTAGTTTGATTGTTATCCCAATCAATAGTTAGGTTAATCTTAGAATCATCTGATAGGTATCTGGGTTCTGTGTGAAGGGAATTTTTGTATTTAGTAAATATATTGGAAATGAGAAAGAAATCCAGCCTGGACCAAGACTTATGACACATAGAGTAGAAGGTATATTTATTTTGAGGGAGTTATTGGGCTGAAATATATGGGGGGTCAAATAGGTTAAAGTCATTTTTAAGTTCCTCAAGTGCTGATATGGCATGGGTATTGTGTCCGGAATTGGTGTTGGCTCTGTCTATATCAGGGTCTTGGATTGAGTTCCTGCCCCCTCCTAGTATATAATAATGATTGGAGAAGTCAAGCAGTATTTTATAAATAGACATTATAAATTTTTGTTGATTTATGCAAGGCACATATAGGTTTAATGCCAGAAAAGGTTTGTCTAAACAGGCTGGTTTAGTTGTTATATAGCACCACCTTCCATTCATGCCCGTATCATGTTTTATGATTTCACATTGGAAGTCAGTTTTAATAATGATTGCTACTCCTGAGCTGTTTTGGGATTTGCCAGAGGCAATGATATTCTTAATCCATTTTTTTCTTTAGGAAGGGTTTCCATTGCATTGGTAGCATGTGAGTTTCTTGTAGGAGGATTAAACTAGCTTTCAATTTGAATATCAAATGTAGAAGTAGTTTTCTTTTTTTTTTTTTGAGTTGGATCCCTTTGACATTCCAAGAATCAAATGACCACATACCGGCTATTATAACTATGTGTCAGTAAAAGACGAGCGTGATGGGTATAATTGGTACAGTAAATGTAAGAGGCAGGACATTGGCATATAACTCTTCCTGCATCACACTTGTGCCTATTCACTAAACTACTAAGCCCAGAAGAGATGGGTGAATTGGATGATAAAGAGTTATAACAGGAGTTAAAGCAGAAATGGTTAAGTAGAAATCTTTTTTTTACTAATGCTTTGATAACTTTTAGCCGCATATTAAAAACATATATAGTGCAGATAACAAACAGCATGTCTTCCTATTTTAACTTCTGCTAGTCTTCTAGCTCTCCATAGTTTTTGAATTATAAGGGAAAGTAATTGGTGGGCAATATAGTTTGGGGTAGTGAAATAGAATATCCCCCCAAATTAGTGTAAGGTGAGAGGGTTCTTAGAGTTGGTTAAGGTAGTGTAAAAATTTATATAACCCTGAGATTTTGTTGACTAGTGCATCTTGATTGGGGTATTAAGCTGTGTTATTAATTAGAGAGCTAATACCAGTCATTTAAATAATTGTCACTGGTGGTATTAATGTATGGCAAAATGTGTCAGATTAAATGTTAGTGTTTCCAGGTATATTTCTTGTCTCTAGTCTAGAAGCTTCAGGGTAATAAACCCACAGATTTATAGGTTGTTAGTTTTATAACAGAAGAGGTAGTACTATATTAACAACATACTGTTGTTAAAGTCTAGTACACACAAGAGCATACTGAAAAATGTTTTCTTTAAAGAGGTGGGTAGTCATAAAACAATAAGCAAATCAGAGCATATATAATACTTCTGCATTCTATAACATTTGTCAGGGTCTATATTAGAATGCAGAAACCTCACTTACGTGAATCCCAAAAGGCCGACACATAAACAGCGAACCACATGAACACTGAACGCCCTTAAGCGCGAAATTCAAAATACCGAATCACCATAGTTATCCACACCATGTTTAGTGAGGTAAAATGTCAGTAGGAGATTCCCTTATCCGGTATAGCTCCATAACGTAAATGTGCAATAGTTACTGACCTTAGGGTTAGGGTGTGGGTTAAGGTAAGTGCATATATAGTAATACATTCATACTTATTTTGTTTGGGTAGGCAGTACGTAGCGGGCGGTGAAGCTGGCCAACTATGGCAATTTGATATTTTGAATTTTGCACTTAAGGACGTTTGGTGTTCTTGCAGTTTGCTGTGTATGTGTTGGCCTTTCGGGATTCGCGTAAGTGAGGATTCGGCATTATAATATAGACCCCATTTGTCAAACTTATTAAGCATTTAGCATCACAATTTGTTCTAACTATTTTTAACATCATGTATCTGCCAACTAAGGCAAGGGTATTAATATTAGAAATGTCATGTTAACAAGTTCAGAATGAATATCTTAGGTTTGCTAGTTATTTGGATAGATAGGCATGACAGTGATATTATGCACATTTTCATTTGTTCTTTTTTAATTCTTTACTTCCCTTTTTCATTTCCCTTTCCTCATCTTCCCTTTTCGTTCTTCATTCATGAAGCTTGTATTGCATTGCTATGTAAGAGGGAAAGAAAAAAAACAGTGTAGTATTCATAGGGTCTGATAAAACTTGTATGTGGTGTTATTTATAGAAGTATGGGCAAAAATAGCATATAAAATAGGTTCCAGAAGTTTTAATTGTCAAAAGAAAGAAATGTTATGCCTTACTGTGTATTGCAATGCAGTGTGTGTAGGTATTTGCATTGTTCCATGTGTGGTTGAGTGGAATACCAGGGGAGAGAATATTGAGAATGAAAAGATTGTTGTGTTGACCACTAGATGGCAGTGTAATCTGTTATTGCATGGCAAGGTTAGCTTGTGAAGCCAAGTCAAAGGTGTTGGAGAATTAATTCAAAGTGAGATAAATCAAAAACTGATGATTTCCTGGTTAACTTGTGTTATTCCTGATCAAAAATGATAGATGTATTGTAAATCCAACATTATGAATGCGGTTCTTGCAAATTTATTTTTCTTGCTTGCATGAAAACATCTGTAATTTGGTAGTAGTATTTTAAGAAAGACTAGGCTTCTGGGAAGTTAGGTTCAGGGGTTAAACAGGAAGTGACTGGCAGATTGAGATGGCTGGATCTTTGTACACTTTATTAATAGAACCAGAGAGTCATTTTTGGTCGAGAAATCCGATTTCTCTTGGATTGCAAACAGTACCAAAATGGTGAGAAGCTTATTTTTACCTTATTTCAGTCGCATGCAATCATCTTATTTATGCCACAATGCTGCTTTTTTTTTCATTTTATTTGCTATTTTTGGTAGTAGGTACTTCAGGAACTATGTTAAAGTCATTTAAGATGGATTTCTTCCCTTCTGAGGTGTTGCTGACATTGCATTTAATCTCATGATGCTGAAAGTGAAGTGTGTGGGGGTATTTCATTTGAAATCTGATTTGCTTTTGTATCAAAAAGCTACAAAATGGAGATAGTTTTTGACATTCCATTTTAATTTGTAAACGAAGATCTTGGGCAGAAAGTATTTTATTTCCATTCCAGATCACGTTTCGTTTTTTTTTTTTTTTTTTTTTTTGCAGATGTAAGGATTTTGGTTGCATGTTGTAAATTAAGCAATTTTACATATACTAGTCACGGTTTAGTGGAGTCTCATGATGGGCGTAGGGCTCGGTATGCTCTTTCTATTGTTATTTGGCTTGCTTCAGTGGTGTTTTCAAGTAGAGCCCCAAATATAGCCAAAATTGTTTCCAGTAGTTTGTTTTGCTCAATACTTTCTGGTACACCCCTCAAGATGATATTATTACGTGTGGATCTTGCTTCTAGGTCCAGGATTCTTTGCTGCATTTCTTGTATAGATTTTGTTGTAAGCTTTAGATTCCTTCTGGAGTTCTTCGATTTTAGTTTCATTTTCAAAGATTCTGGCTTCTGATTTTTCTACTCTGGTTGCAATGTGGTTAATGGAATCCCCAAAAGATTTTAGCTGGTCTGAGAAATTTTGTATGGCTAATTGTGGAGGCTATAGAGCAAGTTTTAGGTAATTAAGGTTTGTAGATTCAGTTTTATTTTTACTGGATGATTTAGTGGTTTCTTGTTTCCCAGTTCTAGGCCTTTTAGTATTAATGTCTTTTTCTGCAGATGTAAGTGCTGAAAACTTAGTTTTAGTAGTTTGTGAGTCCATGGTATCTGAGTCAGTTGGCGTTATTTCTCTTTTGTTGCTTAGAAGATGCAAGAAGAAATTTGGCTTCCGGGTGTTTCAAGTCAGCCAGCAAGCAGAGCACATGTGTAGGAATCCTAGCAGTATCAAATCCCAATCCCTCATAGCCACATGCTCCAGGGATCTAAACCTTGTCATCACAATAAACAAAACATGCTGGAGGGATAGGTTCCTGACCCAGAGACTCCCCAGACCCTGGAATAGACTGCCCATACATGTCAAGCAGATCACCTCTTTGGCCCTCTTCAGAAGAAACCTTGACGACTGGATGGAAGAAAGGAAATACACCCCGGGGATCCCATCAGTCGCCCTGCTAGACAGGGATCCAGGGAAGTAAATAGTGTGAGAAGAAATAGCCAGGGAACTGTAGGCTTGTATAGGCCCTAGGGCCGATAGCCTAGTACCAACCTATGAACCTATAACAACATAAACTATAAATAAATTGTGTTCTTGTTTGCTGCTGTGCTACTAACTGCTGGTTTTAGATTTTAAGTATATGCCTTTCACACTGTGTTTGTTTTAGTTTGTCTATTTAGTGGTTTGTTATGGCTTACCTGGTAACAATGTCTGAATTAAAAAACACTAAATCTATTAACTGTTATGAGTATTCCTACCTATATTGTAAGGCCTACAAACAACAAAATATGGTTTACTGCTGCACAGTTTTTTTTTTTACTTTTAAGCTGTTGCTAGTTTAAAATAGCTTTAATCCATTCAACAGAAGAGACAAGTAAAGATTTCTTTTCATTTCTTGATCTGAAGCTCACTTTAACAGCTGTAGCTGATTTAATTAGGTTCTTTAGGCCTATATTAGTAATTCCATTAAATACCTGCACTATAGTTTGTCGTTAAAGTGGTCAAATTGTTGATATTATACTGTAGATTCTTTCTTTAGTGAGAAGTAAGAATTACGCTACTGCAGAACTTGAACTTACCTTATGGCATTACCAGGTTAGTCAGTAACAGAATCTACTGATCTTAATGTGTTCTTTAAAACTGCTGCTCATGTGAAATAGTTTCCCAATTCCTCCAACGATGGACATAAGAGAAGTGTAGATCATACATGGTGTGTGTACTGTATCTTTAAGAAGCATGTTAAAGACGTACCGTGCATGTATAAAGACTGATCATGTGCCATACCTAGTGCCATTTTGAGAGTGCAGCCAGAGAGTAAGCATGTATGAATCCTGCAGTTAATTTGTATATAAGTTACTTAAGTTAAAGTCAGTAAACTTCTGTTGTGATGTGTTTGTATAAAATAAAGCTGCTTGAACAGAACCCACAAAGACTTTTCTATTGTGTCCAAAGTATGAAAGTGACAAGAAATTTGTTTCTTTCCTTCATTGCTTTTAATTCATTGCAATAAACTGCATCTGTTTCATCTAAGCTTTTAAAGCTTATATTAGTAATTCCAGAAAGTAGTTGCACTTCATGTTGTCATCTAAATGGTCTGACAGTTGCTATTAAACACTCACTTTCTTTTTCGGGGGGCATTAGAGATAGGCTACTTAGGACTTATGTTTGCCTTAAGGCAGTATCAGGCTAGTCAGCACAACGTTATGTCACAGAATTTCTCTGCCCTCCTATGTACATCATGTTGTCTGTCTTGTGATAACTGACACACAATTCCCCCTCTCCCTGTCATCCTTTACTGGTTGTTGTGAGTAAGCACATAAGTATTATTTTTCAAAGGCTTCCATCTTAAGCTATATAAATACATTTGCCCTCCCACTGTATTCCACAGAGCCAGAATTCAGTGTGTCCACCAAGACAATCTATGTCGCTCTTTTAAACTTGGCGGATGTTAAGTTTCCGGGTCTTCTATAGATTTGTCTTTGGTAGCTCTTCCCTGTCACATCTTTTCCGCAAATGTTAGTATGCCCCAAAGAATTAAACTGGGAAGTTTCTCCACTTGGACTGTTAAATCTTGAGCTACCCTCTCCTTCGCGAATCAGGTTACTCATTCACCTCATGCATACCTCCCATAAAGAGTCACCCTAAATAAAAACACTCAGATCTATCAATTTAAACCACAGCAGCAAGGAAATGTTTTAGTGATAGGTGAATCTACTGTTAGCCACACTAACACATCAGTCACAAATCTTGTCAAGGAGAAGGCTACCGTGAATTGTCTTCCAGGCACTAGGATTGTTGATATTATCAATGCATTATGGACCCTAACTCTTATCAAATACTACTAAGAAACAATGGTGACATGTGGGTGACCAACTTCTGATGTAAAATCCTAAGGGATATGCAAAGAGGCATGTTATAATTTTCCATACATAATTCAAATTCAGGTAGGATAAAAGACCTGAGTGGAATCATTCCTCACCTTGAATGATGCCTACCTACAAAGCAAATATAATTGGCTTCAATACTTGGTTAAATATCTGGTGTTATATGTGGGGGTCTAGTATGGGTCGGTATGGGACAAGATGTTCAAATGATGTTTGATTCACTAGGGATGACCAGCACCTCTCATTCCAAGGCTTCCACATACTGGCTAAAAATGTTTGCTGCTCCTGGTTCTTTTCCTCAAGCAGAGTTTAGATGATGGACATTCCAACACAATTTGCATTTCAGTCCTAAAATCGGATTACATTAAACTGGCTCTCCTCAGTGCCAGAACTCAAAACAATAAATTGTGTGATCTTGAGGTTCTCCTGCATATGGAAAATGACCACATCTGCAGAGTTATTGAAACCTGGTTTAAATCTAAGAGAGTACTCCCTCTATACCATGGTCTTGTGCTTGTTATGTCTTCAGATCTAATCGTAAGTGTGTCAGGATCTCCTTATTCATCAAGGAGCATATTACCTCCAGGCAAATTCATAGGGGCTCAGAAAATAACCTCTTTGAACTACAAATCTCTCTAGATGTGATTATCATTAACTAATAACTTGTTAACACCTTCTTTGTCCTCTTATAGCCAAGTAAGATTTCACAGTGTTCTAAATAATCTCCATTAGCAAAAGCTCATTTGTTTTAGGTGACTTTTAACTATCCTTCAATTAACTAGGACACCTATATCTCCAATGGAGGATATAACTTAATTAGAGAAAAGTCCCTTAAGCAGCTACAAAATAAACCTACAACAGTTCAAAGCATTCTTGATCAGATTCTTTCACTTATGGCCACCTGTTAACACTACTTTTCTGATATCTCTTACCCCAGTGAATGTTGACCTTAAACTTGTGACCTTCTCCTTTAAACCCCCAAAACCCCTTCAACAGGACAGGCGCTACTGAATGTAACGACTACACATGTACCGACTTCAACTAGCTCTGTGATGAAATATAAATTTTAGTTATGACTGCATCTGTCAAGGCCATATTACAGCAACAATTTCACTAATGAATTCTACATTCATTTAGGGCTTCCACTCCCTTCTAGAATTAAGTATCATGAGAAATTAAAAAAAAACCACCCTGGTGGTACATTATCATAAATGAACTATACAACAAAAGAATGAATCTTCATAAACTACTTAGTAGATTTAAGACACCCTTTCCTCGATGATAATATCAAGAGGGTAATGAGGAAATTGGAGAAAACTATCAGGCCCACTAAAGCAGCCCTTGAACATGTAATGGCCTCCTCTGAAGTCAGAGAGAATTATAAATCTTTTTTAGCTATGTCAGAAAACTAAAAATAAATGCCCATCATTGCTCAGAACATCATAAGCTAGCAATCAAAACAGGTTACCTTTGGTAAAACTATTACTCAGCTTGTGTAATAGGTACCCCTAAGCTCACTAGTTTTTAACAGACTGTTATATTTTTTTCTGCTTGCAGCTTTTGGCCACAGGCCTCTGCTGAAAATGGACCATTGGACATTCTTGGTAAACAAATGTAAAATAAAATAAATAAACATATTCATAGTAAAACCTGTTTTGAGACCCAATAGATATCACGAATATCCATGCAAACATATATCAGGCAGTTGATTATGCATTACCTTAAGTAATATGGTCATTTCTTAAAAAAAAATTGTGATTATGGAGTAATAAGAAAGGAATGAGGCAGAATTTTTTTTGGGAGGGGGGTACCAGTGAGGAGAGAGTAAATGGTGGCTTATTCTACAAACAATGAGAATTAAACCTCAAGATATAGTTTAATGTTAAATATATGAATACTTGTTTTTTTTTACATTCTCTCCATGAAACAGTAGGAGCTTTGCAGTGATAAGTCATAGCCTATATTGTAAAGGTCAGAGGGCAAAGCAAGCATGCAAATTAAACTCTGATTTTTCCGTAGCAAGGAAGGGGTAATCTGAATCTGGAATAGATAAGTGGGGGAGAGGATCTTTATTTCTAGTTACCATTTGAGTAAGGTACAAAATTAACATAATTCTAAGTTTTTGGTATCATAAAGAAGCAATGGGGTAATATTTGTTCCTGGGAGGCAGGATGGTAAAATAATCCCAGTTGTTACACCTCCAGTGTTCTAGTGATAAACATTATTTGATGTTTACCAGCAGAGGTCCAACTAGAATTTCTATTTTGGACAATAGGTTACCCTGAGATCTGGTAATATTTTCATGTGTACCCTTCCTCATGTTAGATAATTTATATAATTTGTTTGTTCACTAACCAGTTAAATAAACTGGTCCCTGGACCCTTTAAGCCACAATTTAAACTTAAGGTAGTACAAAATGTAAATCAAGTAACGTGAAGATACAAATGGACTTATTTATCAATACAAAAAAAGTCAGTGTAAGTATGGACTAATAATTAAAAAAAAAAAAAACACAACAGAAGTACACATTAGTACAGTTGTCCTAAATAGCATGAAACATGACCTATCATGACAATTGGAGTCACTTGCAACCGTAGCCCACAATCAAGCTTTGTGCTGCTTGAATGGAGAACTGCAACAGTTATCCCTCTGCACAAGAGTGGGCCATCTACAGATCCCAGAATGTACAGACCGACTCCAGGAAAATACAGACTCATAAGTCTGACTAGTCTCATATGTATTCTGTGGAAAGAATTATTATGGAAATCTTAGATAATTACATAGGAAACCTTCAGATACTGGATCCAACCCAGTCTGGTTTCACCAAGGGAAGATCATACCTACTAAGCTTGGTGTAGTTCTTTGAGAAGGTCACCAAGGCAATTGATAAGGGCAAAATACTGCATACTGCCTACCTTGATTATCCAAGGCATCTGACACAATATTCCTCCATTGCAGGTATCCACAGAATTAGGCACAAACTCCTATGTTACACAGTGGATAGCCAGCTGGCTCTCAGATGGGAATCAAGAACTTAGGATGATGGAGTCCTTTTCCAAAAACACACTGGTCACTAGAACTAGTGGAGCCTTTCAGGGTTCTGTGCTGGGTTTGTTCCTTTTTGGCATCTACTTAGAAGTCAAGGCCAATGTTAAGGATCTCTTGTTGACCAGGTTTGCAGATGATTGCAAGCTTGGTGTAGTCATACAATACCCCAAAACACTAACAGTCACCAGAAAGGGATAACACAGACAAATAACCGGTGCCTTAGCCATAGTTTAAAACGTAATGCCAAGAAATGCATAGTAGTACCCACTGAAAAGTTAGATACCCCAGGAAACTACCCCACCAACAACACACCCCAAGAGCAGATGAAGTAGTCAGGGATCTGGAGACATATGGAGACAGTAGCCTGGCATTCAACCACCATGTTTCTAAGATAGTAAAAAATCATTCTGTGTTTCTCAACTTATAAACAAGGATATGGCATCCAGTTTCAAGAAGGTCCCATTGGTATGTACCTGACCAGGCACATGCAACAATAGGATCTACAGAAGTTCCTTATAAGAAGAATACAGGGCATAAATGACATGACCTACAAAGATTACTTCAAAACTCATCCCTATACTCTGTCTCCTACAGATTTTTGAGGGGTGAACTATGCCTGGCATACAAGGCATCTTTGGATCCCACTCTATTGGAATTTTTGCATACTCCACAAAACAAATAGCATCAAAATTACCTAATCCAGGGGGCTTAAACCTTGCCTGCAACACAACTGAGACTTGGTGGAGGAAGTGGTATGTGTCTCAGAGAACACCTCTTCTCAAGAACAGGTTTCCCATCCAGTTGAAACAACACTCTTCCCTTACCATATTCAAGTGTAACCTGGACCAGTGGATGGGAAATCAGAAATTCACCTTGATTGGTAATTATATCTCTAATGGACAGAGGCAGCCTGTAAATGCTTGACCAACAATGCTTTCATATTATCATTAACATATGCCCCTAAAATTAATCTCTGGGGATTCATTTGGGAGGCTTGCCTAGGTTTGTAAAGGCCCTTGTGGTCATTAGCCTAGTATGAACCTGTGAACTTATGCAATGATCTGGAAATAATTTGCGGTGCAAGCAGCTTAGAATATAATAAATTATACAATTTAAGGTCAAGACATAAAACAATAATAGCAACTGACAGATGAGGATTTTCATTTGAGAGACAGAATGAAGCAGTTAAACTTGGAAGTCATTTTTATAGTATGAGAGAGTGAGAGCTGTAAAATTCATCTATGTATGCTCTTTACTACTATAAGTTTCATGCCTGCAAGCTGGGTTAAAATCCCCTGCAGCAAATTAGGGTAAACGTCAACAAGAAAATAATACAATCAGTGTATAAATACTGTTTTACAGTACTTGTCATAGTTTTCATCTTACAGCACAGCTGGTTATGACAATGGCCCCTCACACACTACTTCCTGTATGGAAAGATTTTACCTACAGCATAATCAAATGACCAGGAAATGTAGCAAAGTGCTATAGAATTTTTTTGGAGCCCAAAGAGAAGGCTCCATTCCAAGCTATCAAAATCTGAATGTCCTGTGATTCTGGGAAGGAATAGTCACTGCCTGAAGAAGTTCCATGAAGAAGAACAGGGAAGTGCATACATGCTCCTTACTGAAATCGCAGCACTTGTGACTTTGAGTGTCAACATACCAAAAAAACGAATATCCATGAGAAGAGTACATCTCAAACATCACTTTTCTCTTTTAAACTTCTTTTTTTGCAGGGAGCAAGCCCCCATGCAATCCCATCCCCCACCCCCAAAATGATATATTCCAGTGCCTAGGTTACCATACTGTGGAGGAAATAGAATATTTTGAGAAATGGCAATCTTGGACTTGGTATATGTGAGCCCATTTTCAGCCATTCAGTCTCCTTATTACAGGACTCACTAAAGTAGGTCCTAATATTTCAAATGGTTACCGATACATAATATAGGCTGCAGATGACTGGAGATGAAAGGAAAAAAACAAGAAACTCATAGAAAGGGGAGAGATCCAAGCATTTGCCAGCATATCAAGAAATGCTACTGAATTCATTCATAGAAGCAACAGGTAAACTGTAGTGTTATCAAGGTTGGAAGTAGCTACAACAAATGTGGGCTGTGGGTAACTGCTGCCATCATATCCAAGGGCTCAGCAGAACACATGTTGAACTGCAGATATTTCAGTTGTGTGCATGCATGGCATCTACATAGTTATGCCATACATTAGCATATATTTGCAGATGTATTAGTGGCATTTGACAGCAGTGCTACCTGGCAGCATGAATAACACTGGCAGTGGAAGTACATAGTGCAGTGTTTTGCATTTGGACTGACACAATGCTGAGACTACAGTCATGAACATCCACATGCTCAGCCACAGCTCCACAAATGGCATGCAAAATCAGCAAAGTGCAAGTGCCCTAACTTGCACTAGACAAGTATGCTGCAGTTTCATTATAGGCAATGTACAGAGCCATGTAGATGTCTACATAACAGATCTTAATGTTGCACTGCATGAACATAGTATGCTACTGTGAAGAATGCAGAAAATGTAGGCACAGTGGAGATGGATGCATTGTGTGGCCAAACTGCACTATATGTAATGGAGGAGGAGTTGTTATAAGATACTGTCTATAGCTGTCCACTACTATATATAGTGGTATACATAGAAAGTCGTTGGCAGGTATAAGTGCAGGACATTGTAGTCAGTTTAATATCAAATATTAGTTATGAGGTGATGGGAGTAGTATCACTGTAGTACAGGACCACACATAGGGTTACATACAACATGTCCTCAGGGAATGTGTACAGCGATACAGCACATGTAGAATAATAACGCATTAAGTAATTTACACTGACATGTATGGGTAAGTGCATAGCCACATTGGTACATGTGCATGCATGAAAGAAAGGTGTCATGGGTCTCAGGCTGAGATCAAATCAGTATGCTCTATGTATGATTTTCTGAACTGAACATGCTATCTCAATAATGTATATAAGAGTCACATATCTTACATGTATTAAAATTCCTGCAATGTCTTGTGTTACAATATGCATAACCACTACCATGTGCCTATGGTAAGTGGATCCAATATTGTACGTCACATAATTAGTGAAGGCATTTCTGCGTATGGGGCAGGGCTGCCAGCATACGGCATCATAAGGCATCATCACGTAACACATGCTCATAAACACATGTGCTACAAACTATTGACATGTGAGCATGACAAAACATGATTAGAATCCCAATTACAACATTCTAGCTGGCACAGTTGCTAAGTAGCAGGACATGGGATGACAAATGGACAAGTGTGACCTCACTGATATGGCAAAGCCTCCAAAACTCAATACAGTGATTAACAACATAATATTAGTTCTACTATGTTAGTGAAATACAGTGTAAAAAATAATGTTGTGCAAGTGTGTTGCAAAGCGACACAGATGGCTACTATAACAGTTATTTTGGAAATATGTACACTTCACATAAGTAATTATGTGTGGCTTGGCAGTCTCATACAATTGCCAATACAGGCAGTACATACTCATCTGGGTGGAATTCCCAGATATGCTCAGAATTAGTCCAAAATGACAAAAAATACACCAAACCCATAGACATTGCCAACATCCTAGCTGACAGGTTCAGCGCAAACTTCTCCCCCCCCACCAAAAGGGCAAATATCTATCCCAGCAGAGTGTTGCCCCCCTGACATCTCAGATGCTCAGGTAAGAGCTGCCCTCTCCAAAGCAAAAAACACAGCATCAATGGGACCAGACAGTGTCCCGGGCTGCATCCTACATGAACTCCAAGAAGAGCTAAACCCAAACATAAAACTACTGTTCAATCTCAGCCTTACTACAGGATATGTACCCAAAGAGTGGCGTACAGCAACAGTTGTCCCTCTCCACAAAGGTGGTGCCTCAATGGATCCTGGAAACTATCACCCCATAAGCCTGACTAGCTTGGTCTGCAAAGCTATGGAAAGGATCATCATGGACCTCATAAATAAAGATATTGGGGTCCTACAGACACTGGATCCTACCCAGTTTGGCTTTGTTAAGGGCAGATCCTGCCTCTTAAACCTTGTTGATTTCTTTGAAACAGTCACCAAGGACATTGACGAGGGGAAGGTGGTCCACACAGCCTACCTGGACCTCGCAAAAGCCTTCGATACAATACCCCACTCGGGCATTATAGATAAGCTCACCAGCTTAAATATAAACCCCTATGTCACTAGATGGGTTGCAAACTGGCTCAAGGACAGAACCCACATGGTTAGAATTGCTGGAGCCATGTCAGACTCCAAACCAGTTACAAGTGGCGTCCCACAAGGCTCAGTCCTGGGACCTCTCTTGTTCGGTATATATTTCTCAGAGGTACAGGCCAACACAGAAGGACTGTGGCTGACCTAGTTTGCAGATGACTGCAAACTGGGCGCCATAATCGGCACTCCAGCCGACACAAGCATCCTCCAAAAGGGCCTCATAGAAACAGACAATTGGTGCCAGAGCCATGGCCTCAAGTTAAATGCCAAAAAGTGTATAGTCATCCCCTTTGGCAAAAACAAAGTGCCCACAAATTACCACATAGATGGTAATCCATTAAGTACAGAAGAAGTAATTAGGGACCTGGGGACCCAAGTTGATAGCAATCTCTCATTTGACAACCACGTGGCCAAAGTAGTTAGAAAAACATTTTATATAGCCCACCTAATCATGAAGGAATTCACATCTAGATCAGGGGAGGTCATCGTGCCTCTTTACTCATCCCTCATCAGGCCCATAATTGAGTACAATGCCCCTTTTGGGATGTACCTTACCAGACACCTGCAGCAACTGGAAAGACCCCAAAAGTACCTCACCAAGAAGATCAAAGGGCTCAAACAGATGCCATATGCTGCCCGGTTAAAGAAACTCCAGCTCTACTCAGTGGCATACCGCTTGCTCAGAGGTGATCTGTGCCTGACGTAGAAAGCCATGTCCAACCCGGAATTAATGGACATGCTGCACCTCAGAAAATCCAAATCCCATCGAGCTACGTGCTCGAGAGACTTGAACCTCAGCACTGAAATAAATAGGACATGCTGGAGGGACAGATCCATAACCCAGAGTCTCCCTTCACTCTGGAATAAAATCCCAGTCCAGGTTAGGCAGAGTCCCTCATTGACTCTTTTCAAGAGGAATCTTGATGAGTGGATGGGAGATCGTAGGTTTACCCCGGGTATCACTTCTGTGTCACTTTTAGACAGAGGCACAGTATACTAACCTCGAAAAAGGGCATAACAAAATTAATTTAAAATGGGTGGCGAAAGCCAAACACACTCTGGCTAGGCTTATAAATGCCCTAGGGCAGATAGCCTAGTATGAACCTATGAACCTATGAACCTATGTGAATGTCACATGCATTTTTGACAAGGGCGTATCATATATCACACAGGTTTGTACAACCTACACAGCAAATATGTGGATGTGGCAGGAAGGACATTGTCAACACCGACATTCTGCCCATAACTGTACAATGAGACAGTGCACAATAAGGTAGATTTGATGGTTACACAATGAGAGGCTTAAATATACCAGCACATCACAACATCCACACCATTCAGCAAAGTGGAGAACACTGGTAAAAGGAGAATTGCAGGTGCAAGCTTATTACAACAGTGGTCAAATTTTTGGCTATCAGTAACATAACCATACATAAGTATCTTTTCCATCAATAAGGTTGTCTACTTTTCTCACCTCCTCTTTGCTTTCTACTCGTATCTCCCACATAACTTCTCTTCTCCTATCCATAAATGTAATTTGACATTTTAAATCTTACTGTATATATGACAAATTGTCTACTATTAATATGCAATGACTCTATATTTTTCTGATCACAGTTCTAATGTAGCTGCCTTTCAGTTATTGTGCATCCATACTTAATACCTAATATTTAATATTTAAGCTTTACAGTATTCTAGCTTTCATATTGTTACATATTTTGCTACCAGAGCTTTTCTCCCTGGATCTCCACTGAAAAGGGTCTACTAAAGCCCAGTCAGGCTACGCCAGTCAACAAAATAAATAAATAAATCAGGTCAGTACCCTGACAAACAGTCAGGGAGGCTATGAAACTGCACATGCAACATGACATCAGCTGTACAGCTGGCATGTCCAGAGCAAAAATAAGAAGGTATGACCACCAGAGAGATAAGTAAATATTTTAATAACCCAAAACACAACGAAGATTTTGAGTCTCACTCTTCATCTATGTGTATCTAGACTTTGTTACATGCAATCAACTTATGGCAGCCCTTTCATTAATTAACTCATAAAACAATAATAAGCAATAATAAAATAATTATACAAAATAATAATACATCAACCAAGGTGATAGCCCACTTCAACCTGTTATGTTTTAAGTTTTAAACCAGTTTGACTGAGGTAGCAATAATTAAACCAGGAAGTGTATCAGCTCTAAAATAATTGCTCCATTTATATTCTGACATTGTGTCTTTAACAATAGAGCCCTGCCTCTTTTGTCCTTAAAAACATGCTGTATCATTCTGAATTTACACCCATGATCACTTTGTTTTATATTACACTCAAGTTCTTAGGCAATTTCCCAAGAATATATGTATGTGGACAGTTTGTCTTACCTATTACATTTACCAAGACTGCTTAAAGTTATTGTTCATTACTACAACGATGCTTATATTGTACATTAACTCTGCTTGTTCACTAGAATTTACATATGCATTTTTTTCTATGTAAGTTGCCTGAACTAGTCTATTACTGCTTACCTTTGTTTTTTTTTTTTTTTGTGAAATGTGACAACTGGAACCGAATTGCAAGGGAATATAGATGTCATATGGGAATCTACATGGCTAAATTACAAGTTCACCACCTTTACAATTACCTGCATCTGTGAGATGCTGAGGATCTTCCTACGAGGATCACTGAGGTCTGGAGACATCCAGTAGATGCCTACAGTAAGTGGCACAATCCTACTCATACCTGTACAGAAATGAGAGATATAGCTGTGACTCATATGTCAGACATATACCCTTTAAACCCATAATTTAGCTATTCTGACAATTATCACATCTGGATAATCAAGGAATGAAGGTGAATATTCTCCCTGTAATTATGAGATCTATTACCATGGAGCTTAATTGTTTAATATTGTTTATCATTTACATACTATCAAACATTAGATGTGTTTGTTTTCCAACATATAAGTACATCATTTCACATATCTAGTATGGCCATGCATCACTGACACAAATTCTGCCTAGGCTGTTAATCACTACACATTTCTCATTTACCAGAAATGCTCTGAGAATATTGTACAGTCTACTTGTGTTTGTGTGAATAGTATACTTTTTTAGATATTACTATCACTGAAAAGAAGGGTGAGGGTTTTTCTTCTAATATCTATAGGAAACCCATATTTTCTAACTCATACCTTCATTATACTAGTTGTCACTCCTAGCCCAGAAAAAAAGGTCTGGTTAAGGGGATGTTTAAAAGATTAGCAAGAATGGTTTCAGAAGACAACACTTTTGAGTTAAAATGTGACAAGTTAAGTAGGATGCTTTATGATTGGAGCTACTCAAAAAATATGGTTTATGACATCAGAGTGGAAGTTAAGAAGTTGAGGCATTGAAGATTAAAACCCCCTTTGGGGGTTGTATCTGAAGACAAAACAAACACAGATGTTCACTCTATTACCCAGGTGACTAGACCATATGATTTAGCATTAATTTTAAAGTTATTTTCCTGAAAGTTTTGTAATTAAAAATATTATAAGAAATAATTTGGTTATTTTTAAGTTTGATCAGGACCTTATTATAAGGTTAGGTAAAGAATCTGAGTTTTGGTTTAAAAGAGAAATGAATTTAAGAATAAATTTAAATATGGAAGGAATGGCAGAAATGAGATGTTTCTGAAATTGGAGTGGAGCACAGTGAGGCTGCAAATAACCTGATTAAGGTATGTCAGAGGGTGATTTGGGGTAGAGTGGGGATAGGTGAGGATAGGGTTTGTTGGGGTTAGGGTAAATTAGGTTTAGAGATTGTTTGTGGAGAGTTTTGGGTTGCCCTCAGGTGGAGTGGAGTTGCAGCAAGGTGGGGTTGGGTTGCAGTTGGGGTATGGGAGTTTTGGCTTGAGTTTTCCAGTGGCAAGGACATGCAGATGAGTTGCTTTGTGGCTGGTACTACTTTGGGGAGATTACTAATGTTTAGTCAGCAGCAGGGAGTGCGACTTTAAGTCTGGAAAAAGAATTTTGGCAAGACATTGCAAAGACATGTAGATGTTGAGGTGGGGATGTGTGAGGCTATTTTTCCATTGTTTAAGTAGAAATTTTGAAGGTCCAAACAAGGTATTGTTGCAGGGGGTTGCTAGGGGATGTAGAACACAGTTTGTTGGAGTTGCCCCAAAAAACAAAACAGGGGTAGTAAGGGTGAATTAAGGAAGTCATGATGCTCATTGGGTCTGGAATTTTGTATATTTTAAGGGGAATGGTTTTGGCTTGTTCGCTGGCAGGATGGAAAGACTTTGGGGGGAAGGTTGTGCAGGATGGAAGAATGGTCGGAGTTGGGATGTTACTGTTTGTTGTTTCAGTTTGTCAACATGTTGAAGGTTTAGTTGGTGAAGTTGTGGAGAATGCTTAATTTGCATTTGGATAATAGGGTAGTGGTAGGGATCTTGTCAAGTGAGGTGTTACATTGGTGGGGAATGATTACTTGTGATGCAGATTCTGGGCAGCTTCTGATAGAAAGAGTAGGTGGTAGGGCATTGCAAGATTTTGTTAAATTGTGTTTTGGATTGGGGACAAGCTAAGGCAGCTTTGGCTGATCATGGTGGAGTTACCTTTCATTAGATAGTTGCACAGCAGATATGGTTATGTGAATTTACTATATCTGGGATGGTAGATTTCATGTTTACAGAGTTGTTGTAGGTGTGCTACAGTGAAAATGGTTATTGACCAGATCAGTTTTGTTGTGAGGGTTGCATTGGTTTTATGGAGTATTGCACTCATTAAGAGGATGACGCATTGGTTAGTGAATCCTGTGTTGGTCTTTGGATGTTCTGCTTATAATAGCCATTCTTATACCTGTTGAAGAGACTAAAGGGGGCTGCAGTTAGGCTGGAAAGCATGCAGCTGGACTTGCATGTTTGCAGGTGGTATGGCGGCTCCTTACAGTCTTTGTGCTTTGGGCGGCACAGTGGTGCAGCAGTTAATGTTGTTGCCTCACAGCAAGAGGTTCACCAGTTCGATTCTCGGCTGGGGTGCCTTCTGTGTGGAGTTTGCATGTTCTCCCTGTGTTTGTGTGGGTTTCCCCCGGGTACTCCGGTTTCCTCCCACATTCCAAAGACATGCATCTGGAGCATTTCTCCCCGGGCCTCCACTGAAAACAGGCTCAGTGGAACCTAGTTGGACTTTCCCAGTCAACAAATGATAAATAAATAAAATAAATAATAAATAAATTTGTGGAACACTTGCAAGCTTGTGACATGGAAATTTTTTGAGAATTACAGTTGTTAGGATAACAGAGGCTTGATGATTTAAAGAGGTTATTCCAAGGTATGGTGTGGTCTACTGTGGTTATTTTGGCTTTGGGAGACGGCTCATCAGATACCTTGGCTATTTAGGCATATGGTTGCTTTGGTGAATTTTATGTGAGGCCACTGAGAGGTTGATGACAGGGACAGTTGTTTCAGAGGGCATGGTGTACACACCAAATGACTTTGGTTTGACCTTTAGGTATGGTTAGGTTTGTTTTGGAAGGTTTTATTGGGAATTTTGGAATGAAGGCGGGGGAACAGCCCGGTGAGTCTGGTGGATGGAGAAGAGGAGCAGGCTTGCCCTCTTCTGTTCCCCCTCTGGTGTTGGATGTTCAATTCATTAAGTTGGGAAGGAATGTGAATGGTTGCATTGCTTGATAAGTAAATAAGCAAGCAGAGCCGCTTATTTGGTTGGTAGTGTAATTCAATAAATTGAAGGTGAGCAGTGGTATGCTGCCTTGTAAATGCAAGGATAAGTGAGCAAGTGAGGGATGCTGCTTATTCGAGGGTGAGTGATTACTCTGGCCTTATGGTTATTTATTTTATGTTTTCTTTCCATGAATGTTATTATCACCTGTCTCATGTTTGGTTGAAATGAATAACTATTGGTTAACAATTATGTTTATGAAAGTTTAATAAAGGTTGTCAAATGTCATTCAGTGTGATGTGTTTATTGAAGGGGACCGGGACAAATGAAGTTTGGAACAGACTGATTTGTCCTGGGACATCTTCAGGTGGGAGCTAGATAAATAGAGTAGCAATAATTAAGAGGATAAGGGGAGGACAGGGTTAAATGGGATGGAGGGATGTGTGGGAGTAAATGAGGTAGGAGGGGCTTAATGGGTTTTAAGCAATTGTAACTGGGGTAGGAGTCACATTTTTAGTGTGAACTTGCTACTCTCCCTCCCTTCCTTTTTTTATTGTGGGGATTGTGGTTATTTCAGTTTGGGTGGGGTAGAGAAGAGGGGCAGGCTTGCCCTCTTCTGTTCCTCCTCTGGTGTTGGATATTCAATTCAATAAGATAGGAAGGAAAGTGAGCAGATGAGTTGCTTGATAAGTAAATAAGCAAGCAGAGCTGCCTATTTGGTTGGTGGTATAATTCAATAAATTGAAGGTGAGCGGTGGTACGCTGCCTTGTAACTGCAAGGATAAGTGAGCAAGTGGGGGATGCTGCTTATTCAAGGGTGAGTTGTTATGCTGCCCTTATGGTTATTTATTTTATGTTTTCTTTCCATGGATGTTATTATCACCTGGCTCATGTTTGGTTGAAATTAATAACTACTGGTTAGCAATCATGTTTATGGAAGTTTAATAAAGGTTGTCAAATGTCATTCGGTCTGATGTGTTTATTGAAAGGGACTGGGACAAATGAATTTTCTAAAGTCCCCCAGGTTGGAACAGCTAAATGTGGTAAATGTAATCAATGTAACTACATTTACACAGATAAAGAGTATTCATCCATGCTGACACAATGCACTTACCAAATGGCTGCAACTGCTTTATTAAAAGAGTTGTTTATATATGTAAATGTAACCTTTGTGACACCTTTTGTAATTGGAAAATGGAGAGGCCACAGGTGAGGTGTATTTAAAAACATTGTTATGACATTCAAATGTGGAAAGTGACAACGCAAACTCCTCAGAGACTTTAATGACTTTTCCTCAGGTCAAATTTTTGTTTGGCCCAGGGCACAGCATACCACTATCTATAATATGTCCAATGCTGCACACAGAGAACATATTTCCTCTGTTAATACCACAGTTGTAAATGATGTGCCAGCTAAGAATTTGTTTGTTTCCACTTCTTCTGTTGTTCACCCTACAAGGTCCGAACAAACTGCAACTAGCACCAACACACCTATTAATTCTTCTCCAAATGACACTCCTCCTCCTAATCAATTAGCTAATAGAAGAACTTTTTCTGAAATCACCTCAGGAGCAAGGCCAAAAGACTCTTCCATGGACAATACGCGTTTTTTACCTTACCAAGTCAAACAACAAATGAAATCAAGAGGTCGATCCAACAGCAGCGGGCCTCGCAAGAGGAAAATCTCAGGAGAAAAGTATGGCAATATGAGAAAAACAAAGAACTGAACAATTTGGTATACAATTTTTCAGACTTTGTCCTTGATGCCTCAGATACCTCTCTTTTAAACAGGGGTCTGGAGTTTATTCCATCACAGGTCAGCATTCTGAGTGACACTCTGATAGATCTCAGGTTGTTTTGCTGAAACTTGACCCTAAAGACTCTCTTTAAAGATAAAAATGAAATACAGGGTACCAACAGTATTCCTGTATTTAAGAATAGAAGCAGTTATACACCCCCCTTACCATCTCACATGGAAAGTTTTATGAAACTGTGTGAAAGAGACTTCTATGAACTGTACTCCAATAAAGTTAAACGAAACAAGTTTTTCAATTTAAGCCAAAAGGAACGAGATTCTTTGATTAGGCTCAAAAACAATGAGAGAATAACGTTAAAACCTGCGGACAAAGGAGGAGGCGTAGTTGTCATGAACACTAGCGACTATGAGGACAATATGTATTTACTTCTAACAGATAGTGACACTTATCAGTGTATAAATTTGAACAAAGTTAAAAGTATTATAAAGTATATACATGAAGATTTGTATGATTTGTTGATGTGTGGCCAAATAAGCAAAGAAATTTATGATTATTTCTTTGTTGAGTTTCCCACCATACCAATAATAAAAGGATTACCCAAGATACACAAAAATATCCTCCCATTACCCATGAGACCAATAGTCTCGGGTGATAAGTGGGCCACTTATACCACCTCTTCTTTTATTGAACATATACTTAGACCGATTGTTAATAGGATCCCTACCATTCTTAAAGATTCCTTTGAACTTTTAGTGGACCTGGAAAGACTAGACTTAAACAAATGTGCCTTTGATCCATTATTAATTACAATGGATGTAAACAACTTATTCACATCAATACCCAATGACTATGGCCTACAAGCCATAAGAGAAGTCATGGTGAAATCAAGTAACTTTAGTAACAACAGGCAGATTTTAGTAAGTGAATTATTGAGCTTAGTCCTTAACAACAATGTGTTTATGTTCAGAGATAAGTATTATTTGCAAACATGGGGGGGTTGCCATGGGCACCCCCTGTGCTAACACTTATGCTAATCTCGTAGTCCACTATTGGGAGGAAAATTTTTTGTTTGGTCATCCAATGTATAGTAAAGTCAGATTATTTAGAAGATTCGTAGATGATGTGCTTATAATTTGGGATGGTACTAAAACAGAATTTGACATTTTTCTTACATATCTGGAATCTACTACTTCTTTTCTTCGTTTTACTACTGAAATGTCTCACGAAAACATACATTTCTTAGATTTATCCCTTACTTTCTCTAGACAGGGTAAAATTATTCCATCACTTTACAGGAAACCAACATGGAAGAATGCATTACTAAGTTATGATAGTATGCACCCGAGACATGTGTTCACAGGAATAGTCAGGGGACAATTTACCCGTTTATCTAAGATATGTAAAGATTCTGAGGTACTGTCCATTGAAGCAGAATTTTTGACTTCCCTTTTTCTTCAAAGGGGTTACAACAGCCAAATGGTTAAAAGCTGTAAACTTCAAATAATAGACAAAAGTGAACCAGATAGAGTAATAACTAATAGTCTTGTAACAAGTCACCATCATACTTATAACTCTTCTAGCTTTAAAACCAAAGTTACATACATCTTAAAATATACCAGTGATGTCCAACTTGTGCAACATATTATTAAAAAGAACTGGAACTTATTGACTATGGATAAAGACACTCGTATGTTGACAGGAGATCATCCTTGTTTTGTTTATAAAAATTGCAACAATTTGAAACAGATATTATGTATTGAAAGGAATATGGTGGGTCACAACAGCAGTGACCCAGGTTTGGGAACACAACCATGTGGCCACTTTAATATGTGTCCCTATATCTCTCAAACCCGGGATTTTATTCATCCCAGAGGCCTATACATGTTCAAACCCACTTTTTGTTCTAATTGCAATAGTACCAACTTGATATATTTAGCAACTTGTAACAACTGCCCAGCATTCTATGTAGGTCTAATGAAATGTAGACTAAGAGATAGGATGTATAACCATCTCTATGACATCAAAAAAGGCACAGAACTGAATGCTTTAGCTAAACACGTTCTGCTCTATAATAGTCACAGTTTTTGCTTTAAGGTCCTACAAGTTGTCAGATCCAACCCCAGAGGTGGAGATGGTTTGAACCATTTGGCCAACATAGAACTTAGATGGATTCTAAAGCTAAGGGCACATGAACATCCGGGTCTGAACCAATATGTCTCTATCAAACCCGTTCTTATCAATAGAAAGTTATAACATGTACAGTTAGATTCATTGTTCCATATACTTACAGAGAAATCTTTTTCCTACAATATTGGTCATTTGTTCTGTTCCATCTTGTTATGCATATATTTGATTACCACTGCATCACACTTGCAAAACAAGTTCATATTGCTCTATTTTGACACATGGTTTTTGACCATCTATTACATCAGTGCCACACATTTATAATCTCATTTTAATGATTTTGCACACAATCATATAGATATAGTGTATATTCATCCTTTTTTGAGGTATTATACCTCATTTGTATTTCTTGATAGATATACACCTCCATGTTTACATTTATTATAATCCCTACAGTTCATTTTCACCCTCTTGGTTCCAGTATACACCCATAGGGATTTTTCAGCATTTTTCAGTTTCCATCAAGCCACATCACCTCTATGAGGTCATTCATTACATATGACCTGGTGAATATAACAAATAGTGTGCAGTAGTCCAGTCCTTTGGTCCTCTCGACCACTGTTTTTAGATTTTCCAGCATCCTTGGTAGCAAACATATATAGTAAATTGTCATATCTTTTCACACTTTTATTAATGAAATATGTCTATATTTATACAAAAGAACTGTTTGGGACTAGTGATAGTCTTTAACCATAGATATCTATCGATTATATATGTTGCTCTGATTCATCACTTTATTACTTCATCATCTATGTTTATTTGGTTATTCCAAATCTAATTTGTTTAAATATGTTTCCTGAACCAACTAACTAATTGTTTTTTAGAACAGGAAATAATAAGGTATATATATGTTAACGTTTAATGGGTGTATTTAGTTACACTTCAAAACCGTCAGAACTCTTAGTGTCTGATCTAGTCACTTTTAGCGCTACTGCACATGACACAGTAAGGAAAGAAATTTACTCAATTGAGTTTGTTTATTGTTTTCCTGTTTTTATCCTTTCCACATTCAATGCGCTTTATTAACAATTTTAAAGATATATTTGATTCATCTTATTTAGCCTATAGAGTAACTATTTAGGCAAGTTCATTTATTCTTGTTTACATACGTTGCTGCGACACCAAACGCAAGGAAATCAGTTAGGTGTCATTTATATTAGTGAGATTGCAATAGGGAGATTCTTTATTCAAAAGCACCTAAATGCTTCATAATTATATCAGGATGCACACCAGTGCTTTCAGAGCTGTCAGTGTAATCTGTCAACTCTAGTGCAATCGCGCATGACAGACTAAAAATGAAAATATTCCTTTAACGCAAACCATCTGTCATACTTAACTATGTTCAACTTTTACAAAATTTCAGTCACAAGTTTTGTACTAGCATTTAATTGATCTTGATCAAAACAGAAAGTTGCTATATTTCATGCATCATTTTATGCATAAAGATAAAAGGGAATGTATCTCCAGCATAGATCGTTTATCGCGTTTAATGTCTATATAGACTTTTTCAAAGAAGATGAAACAAATTTAAATATGTTTTTACTCAACTTTAGCCACAATACAGTATCGCTTCATTTTATGTAACATTTTAAGAACTTAGATGTTTGTTACGATGTTATTAGTACATTGTATTTGTTATTAGATATCTTTAAAGTTTGATTCATGTTTTTAATTGAATAATGGGCAGATTGTTGCACTTTTTGGCGCCCAAATCAGTATTTAAGTGAGGTGCCGTTTTGTTTGTTTTATGTCTGAAGAAGCGTAGTGTCTACTACGTGAAAGCGCTAACTCTTGATTAAAGAAGATTTTTTACACACAAAGACGGACTTTTTGGTTTCTTCAACAGAGGTATCAGTCTCCAGTGGTGTCACTTTCCACATTTGTTTGTCACTTTGGATTTTTTGGTGTGTGGAAGGTACTTTACGTTTCAGTTGCAGTTTGGTTCTTGTATTGTTATGACATTACGAGGAAAAATGAGAACAATTTCTTATATAACCACTCTTTGATTTGTTTGGGTCATACAAAGTTTTCTTTTGGTGTTTTGGAACAAGAGCTCCCTAACCTGTGAGAAGGTCCATGTGATCTATTGATTGAGTATAAAGAGCTGCAATGGCAATTGAAACTTAATGCAGGGGTAAACCCAGATTGAATGGTAATATTTCAGTTCACATTGTTTTGACACTTATGGCAGCAAAGTTATGAATTTTATTTTTTTTTACATGATTATATATACATTTCAATACAATGTATTTTTTTGTTTACATTTACATTTTTGAAATATGTATGGAACGGCATGTGAGAATCTGATTGGATTTTATATTTATGTTTGCATCGAACTGGAAAATGTTTGGATTGTATTTTAATTATTTAATTTGACAATGTTTAATTGAATGCCTGTTCTTATAGGATGGAGTTTTAGTCACATGATTAATGAATTATTTTTAAATATGTGCTTCTCTGGAAGTTTCTTAATTCTGATGAAGTCCTAATACTGAGTGGACAAAAGCGTTTAACTTTTTTTAATAAAGTCTGGCAAGAGTATGGTAACGTACTGACTGCTGACTGTTCATATAGAACAATACCCTCCTTTTTTGTTTGTGGCAGAATTAAAACACAACAATTCCACCAGCAGACAAACCACACTAGTGGCCAGAAATCAAAACTAAGTGCAGAGAAAAGCACCTGTGTGGAAACACAGCAGTCACAGTTCAGAATATTCACAGGTAAAATAGGCAGCAAACAGCAGGCAGCAGGTAAAATAAATCCAAGTTTAATGCTTATACAAATTGGTGAGTTTAATGAATATACAAACTGGTTTGTATATGCATTAAACTTGGATATATTTTTATTTTACCTGCTGCCTGTTGTTTACTACCTGCTTTACCTCTGGATATTTTAAATTGTGACTACTGTGTTTCTATACTTGGATTTATTTTACCTGCTGCCTGCTGTTTGCTGCCTATTTTACATGTGGATATTTTGAACTGTGACTGCTGAGTTTCCACACTGGTGTTTGTGGCAGAACACAAAATGTGTTTGTGTTTTTTTTTTCTTTTGTACTTCGTTTTCTGACTGCTGCATTTTCAATTTTCTGTGAATAGTAACTCACACAGACATCCCATAGTCAGTTCTGCTTTGCAAAATGTACAATATTGTTAAATTCCTGTTTGTTTAACACAAAGCCAATTCAGGTCTCGGTATCTATTATATGTTCTATATTGGAAAAGTTGATTCTATCTTACAGTTGTGCATAGCATAAGGGCCTATAATGTTTAGTGTTGGATATTTGCATATTTCTCCATTATCCACAGGAATACAGATATATACACAATGGTACCAAAACTGGGATGGCCAATAAGACACTTGTAGCAGAAAACAAAAAACAACAAAAAAGTCCACAACCATAAATAAAACCGAGAGCCGTTTATTACAAACTTTCCAGTAAAAACTTAAACAATTATTGTTACCCCAGTTAGGTATATCTGGTGGTTAGTGATACTCAGGCTCAAACTGAATTCTCTACCCATACCAGCACTTGTGATTCAGGGAGTTGAGTCCATAGCTCTCCATTGTCTAGATTTTCACAGCATATTTGGCTCATACTTTTGGTCTGTTCCTATTAAAATTTGTGTTTTCCTGGCAAATCAGTGAGAACTGAATTCACTAAATAATGATAGCTCTTTAAGTTTCAGTCTTCCTATCTTTCAGAAAACACATGGTAACACAAAACACAACTTTCTAAGATTATACAACCAATATTTAAAATGTGTCACTGGTTTTGGGCCTTTGCCCCCAAAATAAATGTTGGCTTTTTCCAGATTTCTTGTGCTACGAAGTTGAGAAATTAAGTTGATTGTCAAGTGGATTTTACAAGGAGCTGAGAGCATCAGGGGAAGAGAAGTTTAATGCTACTTATGCTAAGCTGTTTGCATTGTTAGCAGTACAACAGGTAGTATGCTTGCTTTTGATGCAGAAGGCTGTGGGTACTACTCCCACAGTATGCAGATGGATCACTGATACTGTACTGTGTTGTACTTTAATGGGAGTGGATGCTGCAGTCCTATGAATGTCTTCCTTTGGAGAAGTTACTTAGTAACTACGTTATCAGTTTGCCATCCATTCCCCATTGCAAAATTACTAGCTTATTTTTTAATGTAGCATAGGCAATTTATTCTTCAAGGGCAACAGGCACTTTATTTGTAGATGAAACAATGAAAGATAAAGCTGTTTGCTAACAGCAACCTCTTCATTAGTTACAGATCCCTTTAATATGGAATTATTTAGATGACTTACTTCTGCAGAGATTTTGCATATTTCCTGATATTGGTGGAATGTAATGACAGAAGTTTGAGTGGCCTTTTATGGTTGAAATTTTCTGAAATGGGTAGTTTTGTCATTATTGGTTCATACATTTTGTTTCGTTGCCAACTAGAAAACTGTTCCAAATAATGATAGCTCTTTAAGTTTCAGTCTTCCTATCTTTCAGAAAACACATGGTAACACAAAACACAACTTTCTAAGATTATACAACCAATATTTAAAATGTGTCCCTGGTTTTGGGCCTTTGCCCCAAAACAAATTTAAACACATTCTAACAGGTGGTGCTGTATTACACAAGGAAGATAATTTAATACAATCAGGTTAATACAATCAGGAAGATGAATCAAAGAATGTATACATGTACTCTTGCTCACAGGATGCAGGAGATCAAAATAGGGGAAGAGACCAGTCACCAATGGTGTCCCCCAGGGTTTGGTGCTGAGATTTTTTTCTGTTTGGCATATATATCTCAAAAGTAAAAGGAAATACCAAAGGGCTTTGGCCGACTAAGTTTGAGATGACTGCAAGCTAGGAGCAGTTATTGAATCCCCAAATGACAACCGTCATGCAGGAAGGTTTTTCCCAAACAATAACTGGTGCCAGAATCATGAATTGAAACTAAACTCCAAGAAATACATTATCGTATACTTTGAGAAGTCATCTAATCCAGGGAACTGCCAAATTGAGAATGCCCCCTGAGAACTGACCCAGTTGTTTGGCATTTGGGAACTTGTGTGTACAGTGACCTAACTTTTGATCAACATGTGCCCAGAGTCATAAGAAAGACTTTCTATATTGCACAACTTATAAACAAATTGATTGTAACTAGATCTAGAGATGTTATTGAGCCTCTTTACAAAGCCCTCATTAGGTCAATCATTTTGTATAATGCCCACTTTGGCATGTATCTGTCCAGACCCATGCAACAACTGGAATACCCACAGAGATACCTTACCAAAAGTCCTAAGCAGTAGGTCTTGCATGGACCACCTCAAAGATTTATCACTATACTCAGTATCCTACAGAGTGCTTAGAGGTGACATGTCTGGCATACAAGGCATCCTCTGACCTAATACAGATGGACCTGCTGAACATCAGCTAGTCAATTGGCATCAGAAATACTCAGTCCAGGTATCTAAACTGAATCAGAACATGGACCGAAACACAAAAGGAGGGGGTGTATCCATATTCATCAAAGATACCTACACCTCCAGGTTAGTGGCGCAGCATGATACTCCTAAGATCATCCATGTGCAACTAACATTGGACAAATCTGCAATGCAAATTGGGGCCTGCTACAGATCACCCTCCATGACCCAGGACCACCACTCTACCTTTCTGAAGACATTGGAAAACATGAAGGTCCTACCGAACACCCTGATATTGGGTGATTTCAATTACCGTACCATTCACTGGGAAAACTACTCGAGTACAAACTCCCAGGCCCAGCGCTTCCTGGAATTCATCAACTCAAATGCCCTGGATTAGCTGGTAAACCCCCCTACCAGAGGTGAAAACATATTGGACCTGGTCATCACCAACATGAGCGACAGGTGTTCCACACCGGAGGTCAACCCGTCACTGGTTAGATCAAACCATAAACTAATCACTCTGGATGTCCACACCCCACCATCACCCCCAACCAAGGAAACCACAGTAAAAAACTTTTCTAAAGCAAACTTCACCTTACTTAAGACAGAGGTGGTAAGTTTCACAGCCCCCACGCTAAAGATAATGCTGCCCAAGATGTAGAAACCTTTACAAATGCACTCTATGAGCACCTACAAGGATGCATGGATCATGCCGTCCCTAGCAAAACCAAGACTCACTCCTCTAAGTGAAAGAAACCAGTACAGGCTATACAATTGAAGAAGGAAACTAGTTCAGAAAAAAAGCAAATCCCAAGAAGGAAAGACATCCCTGATCAGTATCAGTAGGAAACTAAGGTCCCTCATGAAATCACCCAAGGCTAACTTCGAAAGAAAAATAGCCAAGGATTCAAAAGATAACCACAAAGACTTTTTTAGCTATGTTAAGAATCTAAGTGGCAACTTGCAGATATGCACTGAACTAGTGCAAAATAGCACAAAATATATTGAACCTACTGATATTGCCAACATCCTGGCAGATAGATTCAGTGCAAACTTCACCCCTTTCTCACCTCCAAAAGGGCCCACAACAATACCGGAAAAGTGTAGTTTCCTAAAAATAACAGATGCACAGGTGAAAACGGCTTTTTCAAAAGCCAAAAACACAGTGTCAATGGGACCAGATAGTGTTGCAGGCTGCGTCTTGCACGAACTATAGAATGAACTAACCCCCCTCCTAAACATGCTGTTCAACCTCAGCCTGTCCACAGGATACGTGCCCATAAAATGGCTCACAGCAACGGTTATTCCTCTCCACAAAGGAGGGGCCACAACTGACCCTGGTAACTATTGCCCCATAAGCCTGACTAGCCTGGTCTGCAAGGCTATGGAGCGCATCATCATGGAACTCATTAACAAAGACATTGCAGACCTCCAAACACTTGACCCGACCCAGTTCAGCTTTGTTAAGGGCAGGTCATGCCTACTAAACCTGGCTGACGTCTTCGAGACAGTCACCAAGGCCATGGATGAGGGAAAGGTGGTTCACACAGCCTATCTTGACCTCGCCAAGGCTTTCGACACCATTCCCCACTTGAGTATTACAGAAAAACTCACCAGCCTGAACATAAACCCCTATGTCACGAGATGGGTTGCCAACTGGCTTACAGACAGAACTCACATGGTAAGAATAGCGGCTCCAGGTCTGACTCTAAACCAGTCACAAATAATGGCCCGCAAGGCTCGGTCCTGGAACCCCTACTGTTCGGCATATACTTCTCAGTAGTACAGGCAAACACACAGGGGTGGCTCATGCTATAGGACTGCGGGACTGCAGCCCTCCCACCTGTAAAATGGGTCCCCCACCTGTGCATAAAATAAAGTCCCCAGTCCCCTCACCATCCACCGTAGAACATATAAAAACAAAACAAAAAAAAAAAATATCTGAGACTCTGCGCATGTGTGCTTAGTTCCTGGCTGCTGTGTTAGGAAGACCAAAACTCCAAGCATGCATGCTCAGCATTTCTGAGCTCCAGACTGCAGTCCAAATAGGGAAAGGAGTTAACTCCACCCTTCCAACCCAGAGATCTGTGCGATGACGACCACCCAAACCGGAAGGTCACCGGACTGCATCGCCCTCAGGCTGGACCAATTGCAGGAGGCCCAGCCTCCTCACATCTCACAGGAGACCGAGACCACAGCATGCGCAGGCATTGCAGGAGGCTCCAGCCTTCTCACATCTCGCGGGAGACCGAGACCACAGCATGCATGGGCTAGTATGGAGGACAGGACAGGATTGTATTCAATGATCGGGCCAATCAGCTGCAGAGTACAGGATCGCCATATGGAGGACCGATCAGGGAAACAGGATCACACCAATCAGCTGCAGAGTACAGGATCACTGTATAAAGAGCTGCAGAGTACAGGATCGCCATGTGGAGGACCGATCAGGGAAACAGAATCACATTTCTGGAGGTAAGTGTGTGCATTTGCAGCGTACATGGCCATTCTGGAGACATTTAGGTGTGTGCATTTGCAGAGTACATGGCTGTTCTGGAGACAGGTAGGTGTGTGCATTTGCAGAGTACATGGCCATTCTGGAGACAGGTTTGTGCATTTACAGAGTACATGGCCATTCTGGAGACAGGTGTGTGTGCATTTACAGAGTACATGGCCATTCTGGAGACAGGAGTGTGTGTGTGTGTGTGTGTGTGTGTGTGTGCATTTTCAGAGTACATGGCCATTCTGGAGACAGGTGAGTGTGTGTGTGTGTGTGTGTGTGTGTGTGTGTGTGTGTGTGTGTGTGTGTGTGTGTAATGCCCCAGTTGCTTCATGGTGGTGGGTAGAGAATAAGGCTTGAACCCTGTACCTTGGGCCCAAGTGACAAGAGCCTGAATTCCCTACCCACCACCATTTCTAAAACATTTGCAGATTTTTGCCTCATATTTGTTCTGTTCCTCATAAAATCTGTGGTTTCTGTATTTTTATTACTTAAAACAGACAGCAGTGCAGTGGTGCTGTGGTAGCAGTGTTGCCTGACAGCTATGGGTTGTCTGGTTTGATTCTTGGCTGGGGTGCCTTCTGTGTGGAGTCTACATGTCTTCCCTGTGTTTGTGTGGGTTTATTCTGGTGTCCTCAGTGGATATTTGTCCCTATTGTTTGGACTGTATTCCCCCATTATTGGCTTCGTCCAGGTTTTTTGTGCCAAGGTTGAGAGCTATGGTGATAACTGAAATCACTGAATATGTTTGGGGGCTGTATTCCCTCATTATTGGCTTTGTTCAGGTGTTTTCTGCTAAGATGTTGACAGCTATGGTGAGAACTGAATTCACTAAATGGTAGCAATTTAAGTTTCAGTCTTCCTTTCTTTCATAAAAATAGATGATTTGGCATAGTGGTATGTTGCTCTGACTGTTTTGCACAGGGACCTGGGTTCAATACTTGGCAGTGAAATGTATGATGGTAACACAGCATTTTATTCTAGCAACTTTCCAACATTATACAAGCAATGTTTAAAATGTGTCCCTTGTTTTTGGGCTTTTGTCCCCCTCCAAATTAATTTTGGCTTTGTCCAGATTTCTTGTGCTGCAAAGTTCAGAGATGCCGCTGAGTGTCGAGTAGATTTTACAAGGAGTTGAAAGCTGCAGGGGAACAAATGTTTAGTGCTGCTTATGCCACATCTGCTTATGTTGTAAATAGCACAACAGGTAATGTACTTGCTTTTGATGCAGAAGGCTGTGGGTTCTACTCCCACAGTAGATAGATCCATTGCTGATACTGTACTCTGTTGTAAAGGGGATGGATGCTGCAGTCCTCTTTGGGAAAGATACCTAGTAACTATGAATCTGTTATCAATTTGCCATCCATTTGCTATTGCAATATTACTAGCATTATATATATTTTTAATGCAACATAAGCAATTTATTCCTCAAGGGCAACAGACACTTTATTTGTAGATGAAACAATGACATATAAAGTTATTTGCTAGCAGTAACCTCTTCATTAGTTAACAGATTTCTTTAATGTGGAATTATTTAGATGGCTTTTGCTTCTTCAGAGATCATGCATATTTACTGATACTGGTGGAATGTTGAAGTTTGAGTAGACTTTTATGATGGAAATGTTCTGAATTGGGCAGTTCAACTGTACTGTATTGTACAAGGAATATAACTGAATACAGTCAGGAAGGTGTATCAAAGAGCATGTGTATGGTTCATGTTCAAGAGGCCTATGATTTGAAAACAGCCCAAACTTAATCTTTATCTGCCACTGGCAAAATGTATTTTCTTTGAATGTGGGTTTCAATGCTGTTTCAATGAATGTGAGTTTCAAGGGCAGAGAAGTTTTAATGCTAAGTCTATTTTCATTGTGAGACTGCATTGCTTTGATTAGCAGATATCTATTAGGGTTTATGCTGTAAAATATAAAATAAAACTTTCAAATGAAATCCATATCATCACAGAAGTAAAGTAATATGCACATTACAGTGTTTATGGCAAATGGGGTGAAATAACCAAGAAATGGGACATTGGAATAGCTGTAAGGGGACGCTCCATTCGACCATGATTTTGTGAGGGGAGAGAAGGGCAGCAAACTCAGACAGCCCCTGCTGAACTGTACCTCTCAACTGTCCAGAATTTTGCAGAATGAATAGACTTTTGCTTCTTATTTTTGGTTTGTTCCTCATAAAATTTGTGTTTTCTGCCAAATCATTTAGAAATGAAGTCACTAAATAATGACAGACATTGAGTTTCAGACATCATAACCTTCAGAAAAATGCATGCTAAAGCAAGACCTGTTATTCTATCAACTGTCTTAAGTTTATACAAGAGCAATTTTTAGTACTGTTTGCATGTTCCCCCAATATATTTGGCCTTGTCCAGATTTCCTGTATTAAGAGGTTGAGAGGTACATGCAAATAATCGCTTTATAGAATTAGGAATATCCAAACCTCTCAAAATTTTGGCTCAAAATGTTGCTCTCCCCCTAATAATCCCTCTGCAAAATGGCAATTTTGGAAGAAAATGTGGAGGGTTTACAATTATAAATAACTGTAATGATCAGAGTTGTAGATTACTTTTATTTCAGAAATGCATGTAGATGATCTTATTTTGTCAGCTGCTCAAATTAACAGTACTAATTTTAAAAAGGTGTCCCTTCTTTGACAGGTTCCCATCTGGATTGTGTGGCAATTTTATATTTTTGCATAACATTTTTGGTCTGTTTTTCATAAAATTGTGGTTTTCTGGCAAATTAGTAGCAAATCATTAAAGACCGAAGTTAGAAAATAATGGTAGACATTTGAGTTTCAGATTTCATACCTTCAAAATTTCATACTAATGCAAGACCTACTACTATTCTATTATCTTTCTAAGTTTATAACAGCAACATTTAAACATTCCCCCAGATTTACTAATCTTCCGTGTAAGACTAGATTAGTCTTACACGGAAGTGCCAGTGTAAGAGTATGATGGCAGAGCGCCATGCATATTAATGAGGGCATGCTGCCTCAACTCCAAAGCTTACACGGAGCATGGACAAGTGTTGGGGGCATGTCGGGCTGCCGAGCAGTCCAAAAATCCATGCCCCTACAATGAAGAAATGCCGCAACTTCCAGTTACATGAGCGAGTCCACTCACATGAGTACTATATAACACTACACTCCCCCATATGTTAAACAACTTACAAAATAAAAAATAAAAATAATTTTTTTTCTTCCGATATAGCTGCCAGTAGTTGTGCGGGTTTGCACGGGTTTGCCCATTGCTTAGTTACAGTTAGCAGCTTAGACACCAGAAGAGGATAAAAAGAAAAATATATGCAAATGAAGCAAGATAGCATAGTGGTTAGAGTCTTCACCTAAAGAGGAGGCATTCCCGGTTTGAGTCCCACTACTGCACTTTCCATTTTCTGTGAGAAATCTGTATACAAAAATATTTCCTGACATTTTTTATGTATACGTTTTGTAAAAAGCATTGAAATGTTAAATGTAGTAGTGAACGAATTATATATATATATATATATATATATATATATATATATGAAGGTGAAATGTTTATGCATTCTGAGGCATGAGTACCCTATTTTAAACACATTTTACCAGTATTGAGCATATTTAAATACAATTGCACATAGCTGCGCACCACGCTAACCAGTGCAACGCCAGGCAACGTCAAGCAACGTCGAACAACGTTGAGCAATCGAGCAACGTTGAGCAATGTTTGGCAAAGTTGGGCAAAGTTGAGCAAAGTCAGTTAAACACGCTCACACCTGCTTTACTGTTCCTTAACCAGTCAGGCCTGCCCAGCAGGAAAATAAAAAGCAGTGACAGGGCTCAAACTCATGATACTGTGCACTATAGTCACAGTACTTAACCACTAAGCCATGACAGCATTTCACAAACATGAACTTTCAACAGACACATATCTATCAAAGGAATTTTAAACATTGCCAACATCAGCTAAGCAGGCGTGCCCACAGCTGAGCTTTTCCAAAACTGGCCAATCACAAAAAAAGTGGGAAATTAGGCATATTTAAGCTCCACAGGTGGCAATACTTGCTATAACTGGTTGTAGCTTCCTTCTGCAGTCAGCATGGCTGGTGTTGGTGAAGGCACTCGATTTAGAGCGCAACACTGGGGCATCCAGGAGTCCAAAATTATGGTTTGGCTCCTCGTCCACAAACATGAGCAAAGACTCCTGCAGGGCCAGTACCAGGGTACCCAATATAAAACGGAGGCCTGGAGCAGTCTTGCCCATGATCTCACCAGTGCCACTGGTGTTCCTCAGACTGGTGAGCAGGTCAGGCACCATTATTCTGACCTGAAGCGGCGTAGGAGGGATGAACTGGACCGGTGGATCCAGGAATCCCTTACAATGCCTAATGCCCCAGTACTGAGTAAGTAGCCATTGTATTAAGTAGTTAAGATTTGCTATGATTGTCTATACTATGGATAGGTATGTCTCAATATCACTGCATTTACTTCACAGCTGCAGGTGACCGGGCTATGAACCTGCAAGCCCATGAAGGTAGGCTGCAAAGGCTGTGTCATGAGGCAGGTTAGTAATTATTCTGCATGTACTGTTATATAAAATAAATGAGAGAGCCTTCAAAAAGTCTTTTAACCCAATAAATGAAGGTGTAATAATCCTTTAATAAATGTATGATTCATGGAGTGCGTCTGTGTCATTTTCTTTGATATGTTGTTGTACTGTTGCATTCTACAAATAGTTGTGTTGTATTAAGCAGTGTCAACCCACACTTGGGTAGGCCCATATATCATGGATGAAGGGAGTGCCAGTAGCTTGTATGCATATGTACAGCCCTCAACTGTTGGTTCATGGCCAGCATGTACAGGTTAATCTGGCACATGAGTAGCTTGGTATTGTGTTCCTCAGAAATGTCAGTGTGCTGCCAGAAATGTAGGGAGTTGTTAACATATAACTGATATATCTAGATAATTATATGAAAGTAGAGCTGTCAGTGTACCATCTTAGCAGTAGTGTGTGTGAGCAACTCTCAAAATATGTTGCAGTAACGTCTGCATCTTGGACAGTTCGTACGTAAGATATAGCTCATGTATATAATGATCTAGCAAAATCCAATTGCACAATATAAGGACATTGGGTAGTGTAATAATACATGTAAGGGACATATAACTGCAGTTAATAGGAATGTAGTGAAAACTAGAAGGATATATAAGTTGTTAACTGAGCTATCATTTTCCACCCTACTGTATGTGCATAAAAATTACGATTCCACACCTCAATCGGGATGTCTAATCTCATAACATTTGTTGGGACATATGTCCTATTGATTTATAAATATTTGCATTTATTTCTATGCATGTGCCCTGTTCAAATACCACAATATTGGTAGCCTGTTGCCATCAATTAAACCTGCATGCTGTTGTAATGTCCACTATTGTTCTATATATGCATGTGTCATGCTTGCTTTTCAACTGTTGAAAATCTGGAGTGTTGGGTTAATGGGAATACTTCTGCATGCTGTTATAACTAATTGGCAATGATGTTGACTGTTACTAACTCATATCTTTATTAAACTCTCCAAAACATAGTTCGTATGGGAAGGCCGGTCCCAGCAGACCAACCTGTCCCATCTCTGCTGGCCATAGCACCTGGCACCAGCAGATCCAGTGCCCAGCCTGGGACCTCCTCCTCTGTTGGCCCTGTGCCACCTTCAGGTGGAAGCTCTGCAGGGGATGGGGCTCAGCCCCCCGTGCAAGCATGGGCAGAAAGACACCTATCACCCTTTGTATGGTCCAGGCTGTGGTGCATAGAGAGATTGAAAGTTCGGTTGCAGAACCTCTACGCCAGCTTGAGGTCCATATGGTGCAACTCACGGGTCAGCCTGCCCCTCCTACACAGCCCCCAGCACAGCCTCCTTCTGGGCCGTGAAGGTGCAGTGGTGATTGCCCATGGGTCGGGACCTCAGTCCCACTGTTTCCATCTAGGGGCTCGTGGGCTTGCGATTTCCAAACATCCCTCCCCGTCAAAGGTGTTCACCCACCACATGTGTCATATACTACCCCTGTATGCATCTTGTTTGTCTTGTCTGTTTACCTCCCTAACCTACCTCCCCAAATATACCTACTTCCCCTACCCCACATTCCACTCTCACCTGAAAAAAAGGGCAATCTGCTCCCAAAAAAAATTACGCCCCATACATAACTGCCCATTTTGCACACATGTCCACTGGACACATGAAATGTTATTTAACTGGCATTACAACGTACTTTGTTGTCCTCACCCCTCTCTCAGGGGTTGAAGGGTTCATGTCTACCTTCAAATTTATTGCATATGCACAGCTGTTGCTGTTCAAGAAATGGGCAGCTATGGATCTTCCCTACACCCATCCTGCACATCCCGAGCTATTTTCCATACTGTCTTTCCCTCTTTGTGCCCCTTTATCACCGCTTTCCTATCTCCCCATTTTTCTTTTCTTTCAACGAAATTATCACGGGGGTGAGTGGGAGTAAGCACTATTAAGCAGTAGTTTGCAGGTTTGACTTGGCTAAGCAATGCGCAGCATTTCGCAAACCCGCGCAAACCTGCTTACAACTGCTTAAAAGTGCCTTAGTCACTCTGTATGTGAGGGCCCTTGTTCTGGTCAGGAACAAAATAAAACACCTCTGTAAGTCTCAAACCCCAAACCTTGCACACACTACACAACATGAAGTACCACTAAGCTAAGGTACATATACATCAAGTTGGTGCTTAAATAATTATATCATGCATCAGAATGAGTGAATGTAAAGGAAAATTAGGAATACCATACTACATAACTTGTTCTGTGGATGTTGACCAACAGTTGTGGGATTACATTACATGACTGTGAAAAGAGAAGCAGCCATTCTAGCAGGAAATAATGTTATGCCATCACCTTACAACCCCACACAGTATCACAGCAGGGCAAACACTGGCATATCTGTTTAGGGCAGAGGCCATACCTCTCAACTGTCCCTAATTTTCAGGGACGTCCCTGATTTTGACCCAAATTTTAGCTCTGTCCCTCTGAATTCCTCCTAAAACTACTGACTTGGGGCAGAAAGGTGGTGAATTACACTTAATGAATAATGACAATAATTAAGAGTTAGACACTTCTTTTACTTCAGAAAAGGTGTATTAATTCATATGCTCTGATTCTCTCAATGTTTCAACTTAATGGCACTAATATTTTAAATGTGTCTCTGATTGTCTCTGACTTTTTCTTGACTTTTCCCTGATTCTGTTCAGATATGTAGCTGATTGATTGAGAGGTCTGGCAGAGGCAGAAACACAGAGGCATATTAGCCTTTCTGCTGTTACACACTGTGCAAATAGATTTGGAAGGAGTTTTGGAAACATACCCTTATGTAGGAATGAAACACTGAAATACAAATGGATGTAGCCATGTACTGGTAGCAACCAACTGTAAGAATGCCTTTGCTCTATTGCTGAAAAGACCTGTGCGGTGCACAGACAAAAAATAACAGGCTATTCTCTGGCTATCATGTGGATAGGTCCACATTTGGGAGTTACGCAGACAGACTACATGTCTTGATAAACTAACATGTACACAGCAATCCTGTAAGTCTAGTAAGATAAAATCCACACAATACTACTTACGCTCTCTGTACTTCTGCAACCCTACCCAAATGTAGAATATACCTGTGTGTGCAGGGTCTACCAAGGATGTAGGTAAGCATACTCACTCTACTGAAATGTGTCCAGTTTTTCTGAGCAGCTCGTGCTAATGTCAACACTAAAAAAGCACAAACTGTTTAGAACTGTGTAAATGAATATTCACAGTATAGCGGTTCACAAACAATTCTTGTGCCAAAATAATACATCTCTATAACTAGCTTTATATGGCAGTTAATTGTAACAGTTGAAAAGAAAGTACATCTTTGCATGTATCTTGGGGTAGCAGTTTGAGGGGTGAGTACATTTCTACACTGACAAGTGGGTACTGGAAGCAGCAACATTAGGTTTGAGTACAAAATGTAAATCTCTGGCTACACCCCTGGCTTCTGATATAAGAACTATACCAACCTTCTGTCTTAAACAATGATGTCCACACCAAACAAGGATGATCTCCATCTTGGAAAGCTGAAAGGGCCACGCCTACATGAGCCAGCAATTTATAGTACTGGGTTGCTATGACAGTAATTACTTCAATTACTACACAGCAGGCTGCATGCAGTTAGCAAATGGTAGTCACTAATTGGTGCAGAGGCCATCACATGCTCATGTGCAATTCCTACAAAAGCAGGCTGCAGTCTCTGCCAACAAACTCAATCACTCTAGTGCAGAGACTGGCAGAGAGAGAGAGAGAGAGAGAGAGAGAGAAAAGGAAAAATAAATATTACCAAATTATACAAAGGAAAGGTATGTGACACATATGTATTTACTGGCATGTAGTAGATGTTATTGAATAATAGTCTACATAATGTGAAACATTCATATGTGTCAGCAGTACTTCTTTCTGCACAGATGTTCTGCTTAACTACTGCTATGGACAATACTGTGTGTACCTGTGGGCAGTGGGCACACCTGTGAAATGTGTAGCTCAGCATTAAATGTCAAAGATCTGAGCCATGTTATCTGTGTTCTGTACAGTAGTGTGGCCAATGGCTATTGGGGGGATTAGCTCTGACATTATATAAACATGGGTGTGACAGAACAACACATGCATGATAGTCATATTAAAGTGTAGCTGTAGCAGTCTAGTATGCTTATCTAGCATCTGTTGCTATATATACCCCCCTAATGTTCGTGTGTGTTCATATGTGACACCTGTTTGTGTTGCAGCAAGATCCAACAGTTCAGCTGTGAGGTCCAGGAATTTACAACAGTGTGGACCATGTGTGTGTATGCCACACACATACAGAGAAATATATATGTGTCATATATATTCACATCTGTATATGTGCATAGAGCAGTGGACATATTGTAACTGTTTGCGGAGGGGGGAGATATATATGTTGGTGAAGGTTAGTATGCGCATATTTGTATGTAGGTTTTAGTGTGCGACAAACAAAACAGCATACAGTGCTGGTATATGACATGTGGTGGTTAAACACTGTATGGGGGTTGTTCAGTTTGCAGTGTTGAAGCCAGTAAGGCCTGCTTAAGCTACCTGGGCTGTGAACACCTTCAATGCATTTATCCCAAGACTGGGCGATGTTATTACATTACTGTACACCTTACATCCTTTGTATAATTGATATTCTCACTATGAAATATGTAGACAAATGGATGTGTGTATATATATATATATATATATATATATATATATATATATATTTATATATACTCATACACACCTACATCTACTTGTTGCAATAGATTCTCTGTACTGTTGACTGACTGTGATGGTCAATATGTTTGTGAATACGTCAAAGATATGTATCTGTGGGATAGCTTACTGGGAAACTGTTTATGTTATGGTATTCTGGGTCCTTGCTTTGATCCTAGCAAAAGCTGTGTATTCTGTTGCTAGGCAGAACAAGTGATATTGCATACAGTCTGATTAAATCCCTTGGTTTTAACTAGGGTGTGTCATTGGAGGCTAAATCACTACATCTATGATTATTGATTGGCACCAATGTTGAATGCAAATCCTGTGTGTACTGTAGTACTAAATGAAGCTCTGGGCCTGTACACAAAGTATGGTGTATGTCCACATTGCTTGCATCCACTGTTTTGTGTGGTCCCTGTATTCATCACAGATTACATTTCTCAAGATTAAGGTTGTGTAAGTACTGACACACAGTACTGTATAGTACACACTGAAAGCTTATCTGGGTTGTCATACCTTTGTGTCCTTTAATTATGTCTGACGTGTGTGATGTCTGTAACATGTCCTTTGACATATGTGTGGTAATACATATAATTGTGTATCTAGCAACATTCATAGTGTACTACAGCAGTATGTGACCTATATTCCCAAATGTGCATATATTTTGGCCATAGGTTTGGCATTAACAGGTTGTGTGGTATAATATTAATACATTTACTGGACCTTACACTGATTGTGATGGATGATATATTTCTTTACACATCAGCTTGATGTATATCTGCTGTGGCTAGGTGGTGCATCGCGTTGCATACAGTGTGCTAGGTACTCTTGTATAATCTTATATAGTGATTTTATTTTGTTGCTGTGCAAAACATGGTTCATTGGATAGAGAGTGAGCAAGGCACTTTCAAGCAGTTGTGGGGTGAGCAGTGATAAGTGGCAGTTACAGTGTTTCACTCTCGGTTAGCTTATAAGTTGCTAAACTTCCATAAGCTGTGCTCACCCTTCTGAAAACCCACTTGCAAATGCTGAAATGTGCCTTATTCCATCTGTAGCCCCTGACCTTTGCTTTGGCTAGTAACAAAATGAAAAGCATTTACTAGGAAAAAACCCACAACCATTCACATCACAGCATACGTGATTTGCCACTAAGCCATCTCAGATATACATATCATTTATGTATTCACAAACATAACATCCAGTACAATCATACAACACTACAGAAAATGTACTCCAACATGTAGATGTTTGTGTGTGAGTAATTATTGTAATCTGTGCTCAGGTACAACATATTGTATTATGTATGTAAGTATATATATATATATATATATAGAGAGAGAGAGAGAGCAGTTCAGTGATATCTGTACTGTATAATTTTAAATGCGCCATATGACTTGCTCAGACATATTTTTGTATTTATATCTTCCAGGGATCATGGCCCACCACAGGAACCCAAGTTACAGTAGGGCTGAAGATGATATCATCACTGGCATCATGATTCAGCACTACTGTGTGCTATTTTCAAGAACCAGCCAGGACCAGCAGGAGCATACTGCAATGGGGAAGATTTTGTCCGCAGGGTCAATGAGGTAGGCCTGCATAACTGCACATATGAGCAGGTATGCCACCACTGCAGTGATCTTCTCCATGTCCATCAGCGTGCCGCGAATGTGCATATGGAACAGCTTGCAACAGGGGGTGGTGTTAGCATACATCCCTCCCCTCACCAGAGTGGAGGAGCTGCTCATGACCTGGTGGCACCTGCCCAACAACAGCAGCAGACATACACCATGATGGAGGTTGGAGCCACCCAGCAAGCACACATGGAGCATGCAGGTAACATGGCATATCTGCAGACTACTGTTATCTGTATTGGTAGATCATGCATATGTGAGATGTGGAGTGTGTTGTTCAAAGATGTGGAGCCTGTTGTTGTGCAATACTGATCATTTGGAACATAAGCTGTAGCCCTGTGAATGTAAACTGTTGTTGTACTATAAGACTGCAAACACACAGTAGCAATGCCACAGTTGTGGGTACCTCTGAGGTGATGTCAAGGCAGCGGACAGATGCTGGTTCATAGGTTCATAGGTTCATACTAGGCTATCTGCCCTAGGGCATTTATAAGCCTAGCCAGAGTTGTGTGGCTTTCACCACCCCTTAGGTTGAAGAATACTATACCCATTAGTTTGCCATGCCTCTGTCCAGCAGTGATACAGAGATGATCCCCGGGGTAAACCTACGATCTCCCATCCACTGGTCAAGATTCCTCTTGAACAGAGCCAGCGAGGTGCTCTGTCTCACATGGACCGGGATTCTGTTCCACAGCACAGGGAGTCTCTGGGTGATGAATCTGTCCCTCCAGCACGTCCTATTTATATCCGTGTTGAGGTTTAAGTCTCTTGCTCTTGTGGCTCTGGTGGATTTGGATTTTTTGAGGTGGAGCATGTCCATTAATTCCGGGTTGGACATGGCCTTGTATGTCAGGCACAGGTCACCTCTGAGCAGACGGTATGTGACTGAATAGAGCTGGAGTTTCTTCAGTCGGGCAGCATATGGCATATTTTTGAGTCCCTTTATCCTTTTGGTGAGGAACTTTTGGGGTCTTTCCAATTGCTGCAGGTGCCGGGTAAGATAAATTCCAAATGGGGCATTGTACTCAATCATTGGTCTGATAAGTGAAGAGTACAGGGGAACAATGACCTCCCTTGATCTGGATGTGAATCACTTCATAATCTGGTGGGCAATGTAGAAGGTCCTCCTAACCACTTTGGCAATGTGAGTGTCAAAAGAAAGATTACTGTCAGCTTGGGTCCCCAGGTCCCTGATAACCTCTTCTGTGCTTAATGGATTGCCACCTATGTGGTAACTTGGGGTTACCTTGTTTTTACCAAAGGGTATGACTATACATTTTTTGGCGTTTAGCTTAAGGCCATGGCTCTGGCACCAGTTATCCGTTTCTATGAGACCTGTCTGAAGGATATCTGTGTCTGATGAATTTTCAACTATGACGCCCAGTTTGCAGTCATCTGCAAAGTTTGTCAGCCACAATCCTCCTATGTTTGCCTGCACTTCTGAAAAGTAGATGCCGAACAAGAGGGGGCCCAGGACTGAGCCCTGTGGGATACCGCTTGTGACCGGCTTGGAGTCTGACATGGCACCAGCAACTCTAACCCTGTGGGTTCTGTCCTTGAGCCAGTTTGCAACCCATCTTGTGACATATGGGTTTACATTTAAGCTGGTGAGCTTTTCTATGATACCCGAGTGGGGTATTGTATCGAAAGCTTTTGCAAGGTCAAGGTAGGCTGGGTGAACTGCCTTACCCTCATCAATGGCCTTGGTGACTGTTTCAAAAAAGTCGACCAAGTTCAAGAGGCATGATCTGCCCTTGACAAAGCTGAATTGGGTAGGATCCAATGTCTGTAGGTCCCCTATGTCTTTATTTATGAGTTCCATTATGATCCTGTCCATAGCTTTGCAGACCAGGCTTGTTAAGCTTATGGGGTGGTAATTACCAGGGTACGTAGAAGCACCGCCTTTGTGGAGTGGGACCACAGTTGCCATACGCCACTCTTTGGGTACGTACCCTGTGGTAAGGCTAAGATTAAACAGCAGCCTTATGTGTGGGTTTAGTTCCTCATTGAGTTCGTGTAGCACACAGCTGGGGACACCATCCGGTTCCATTGATGCTGTGTTTTTAGCTTTAGAGAGAGCAGCTCTCACCTGGGCATTTGAGATGATTGGGAGGCTACACTCTGCTGGGATAGATATTTCTCCTTTGGGGAGAGGGAGAAATTTTCACTGAACCTGTCTGCCAGTATGTTTGCAATGTCTGTGGGTTCAGTGATTTTTGTATCATTTTGGACTAATTCTGAGCATATCTGGGAGTTTCCACCCAGATTTCTAACATAGTTAAAGAAGGCCTTATGATTGTCTTTTGAGTCCTTGGCGATTTTTCTCTCAAAGTTGGCCTTGGATGATTTTATGAGTGATCGTAGTTTTTTACTAGTATTGATCAGAGATGTCTTCCCTTTTAGGGATTTTGCTCTATCTTGTAGTAGCTTTCTCCTCTTGTTGTAAAGTTTGTTTATGGCTGGGGTCCACCAGATCGGGCGCTTGCCTTTGGTGGAAAGGGTCTTGATTTTATTTGGGATTGCTTGATCCATGCAATCCTGGAGGTGCTCGTAGAAAGCATTTGTAAAGGATTCAGCAGCATGGGTTGTGGTTTCCAATGGCTCAGGGGCCTTGAAGGATACCACACCCGTCTTAAGAAGTGTGAAGTTGGCTTTTGAGCAGTTCTTCACTGTGGTCTTTTTTGTTGGGGGTGGGGGCGGGATGTGGATCTCCAGTGAGATTAGTTTATGGTCTGATCTCACCAATGAGGGATATACTTCCGGTGTGGAGCATTTTGTCCCCATGTTTGTGATGATCAGGTCCAGTATATTTTCACCTCTTCTGGTAATGGTGACAAGTTGTTCCATAGCATTTAAGTTTATGAACTCCAGGATCCTTTGGGCTAGGGTATTGGGGCTTGAGTAATGTTCCCAGTCTATGTTTGGGTAGTTGAAGTCACCCAATATGATGGTGTTTGGAGAGACATTTATACTCTCCAGTGTCTTCAGTAAGGCTGTGTGTGGTTCCTGAGTTTGAGAGGGTGGCCTGTAACATGCTACAAACTGTAGAGCAGTTTTGCCTATGGTTAATTGCACCTGAATGGTCTCTGATGCTTCGTGAGTTGCCACCAGCCTGGAGGTGTGGGTATCCTTGATGAATATGGATACACCCCTCCTTTTGTGGTACGGTCCGGGTTTTGGGGCCGGAACGCATGATATGAGGTAAAACCTGATAGTGCCGGTGTGCTCTCAGGAGCCTTGAACCAGGTTTCAGTCACAGCACAGACATCGATGTTCTCCATACTGAGGAGGGCTTCGAGGGCATGCATCTTGAGATTTAAACTTCTGGCATTGAGCAGCATTACCCTTAGTATTATTCCATTATTGTTTTCTAGGGTGGGTTTACAATTTGAGCCTTGTCTAAAAAGGCACTATGGTGGTGGCAAGAGCCTTTGCCAATATCCGAAACCAGGGTGACAGGTGCAAGCCATCCCTTGCGAAGCAGCGTGGCTTGTCAAGCATGTCATTCCAGGCAGACAGACATTGGATCCCCTTAGAATGACACCAGAAATTAAGCCAATTATTAAAACTGATCATTTTGTCTCTGTATTGTGGCATCATTCTTGGTGAAGGTAGGATACTGCTGAGGGTCAGGGTCATACCAGCCTGGGCTACATAATCTGAGAGCTCCTTTATGTCTCTTTTCGTGTAGTCCAGGGAGGTACGTCTCAGGTCATTCACACCGGCATGGACAATGACTGAGTCATACTTGTACTTGCTGTGGAGTGACCTAAGTGCTTGTGTTATCTGGCGGATTCTAGCGCCCGACAGGCAGCTTACTGTGACCCTCTCCTTGTTCAGTCTGGTGAGTGGGACGTCAGTGTGTCTGACTATGGAGTCACCTATGACAAGTGTGTCTGGCATTGTGTTTGGCCTTAAGGGCTGTGACTGATTTGCACACTGACTTTGTGATCTATGTGTTGCTTGTGTTATGTCATGAGGTGGCAGTTGTTTGGGTGTCTGCTTTGGAGGCCTCTGCTGTTTTGGTAGATTTTTGATCAGTGCCTCCGAGTATGTCTTTGTGTGTTTATGTGTTTGATTTGTAGTTGTGATAGTTCTATGTGAGACTGGGTTTATGGTGTGTGTGGTTACCTTCTCCTCCTGTCTGGTTTTGCCAGTCCTGAGTTGAGAGAGCTCAGCCTCCAGTTTGGCTATATAGTTGCATCTCTCATGTATTTGTGTTTTGTGGGAGGAGGAGAGGGTTGTCTGTGTACATGAGGCAATTGTAACATTGCCTCAATATTCCCAGATTCACCAGCTGAGCAGGAGAGGCTAGCAACTGACCCTTTGACATGCTAGAAGAAATGAAAAGTTTGCTGTGTAACTGAGTCAGAAAGGACCTATAGAGAAGTGGGTACTCAAGGGGTTTTAAGCTAGTGAAGTACTTTGTATAATATAGAAGTGCTTTACCTGACTAAAAATGCTTTAGGAACAAGTGCTGAGCTTTACAGATAGAGAATAGACTGTTTAGATTACAAGTAGAGCAGTTCTAAGGGAAAAATGAAGAGCAGACTTTACGGAGCCAGAAATAGTTTAACCTTGTTTAACTGGCGTTGCCGATGTTGCTCTAGTGGCAACTCCGCTAAATGCAGAAAAGGCAATAAGTCAGTAGTACAGGCTAGCACACTTTAGTGGGCAGCCAAACAATTAAATTAAACAGCAAACAAACACTTTTCGACTTGAATTAGACTAATTTCGACTAAAATGTACTTTTAAGTGCAGATAATAAAAATGCAGTAAATAACTATGAAAACAGTTAAAGCTTGCTATAGGTAAGCAGTAGAAGGTAAAACAAATATAAAAACAGCAGGATACTTAATCAGGAAAGCAGTCACTTTTTTCAGTTCTCTGTAGCCAGGAAGACTCAACAGGACCACGTGGAGCTGTGTCTGAGCAATATGGCTTCAAAAGAATGCCAGAGGCAGATTTTAACCAGGGAACTTCAAAAGAGCTAGAAATGGTCCAAAATGACCAATTACTACAGCTTCTTGTGCTGAGGTCACTTCCCTCAAGGACAGGTAGGCTATTCAAGGCTCCCCACTCCCACTGGTGAGCTAAGAAACTTCCTTCTATCCAAGTAAGGCAATGGACAACACAGGAACTACACCACAGCCCAGGATACAGCAAGGCCTATAAACTGGTCTAACTAGTTTAGGAGAGGCAGGAAAACAAGGAATATTTTTTTGGTTTTTTGGTTTTTAAATAGAAACACACAGAAATGCAGAAAAGGCAATAAGTCAGTAGTACAGGCTAGCACACTTTAGTGGGCAGCCAAACAATTAAATTAAACAGCAAACAAACACTTTTCGACTTGAATTAGACTAATTTCGATTCAAATGTACTTTTAAGTGCAGATAATAAAAAATGCAGTAAATAACTATGAAAACAGTTAAAGCTTGCTCTAGGTAAGCAGTAGAAGGTAAAACAAATATAAAAAAACAGCAGGATACTTAATCAGGAAAGCAGTCGCTTTTTTTCAGTTCTCTGTAGCCAGGAAGACTCAACAGGACCACGTGGAGCTGTGTCTGAGCAATATGGTGAGTGTGTTCTACCTTTATTATTGGAAATAAAAAGTGCATGTCATAGTTAAGGTGTAGGCCATGTACACATGTAACACACCTACCCATAATGCATGCTGTGCATGTTTAGTGTAAGAGCACGCACATCTCACTAATGTGATTAGCAGCCTCAAACACATGCAATTCCCAGACCTTCTTAAACAAATGTGACTAAACTGTAGTGACCATTGGATAGGCACAGTTGATACTCAACATGCACATAACATCCACATCTATGTCATACAAAGAGCATTTTAACATGCTACACATAAAGGATTCCCAAACTCTCTGTAATGACACACTCCAGTATCCAAAATCTCATCCACACATTGCACAGAATATACCTAAGGGGTAGATGCCTATCCTGGGGCATTTAAACACTCTGCAACACACTATACATTCATGGCAGGGAATACTCCTTATTGGCCTCCTTACAAAATCACATAACTGGTTGTGAAATGGTAAATTTAGCCAAGGTAGTACAGTTCCAGCACAGTATGATTTGTGCTGGTTTTTGAAACATTTGTAGCCTTGAGTGACCACCTGATGTCTCATGATGATGGCCTATGGTACTATACCCCATCCAGTAATGGTAACCACAGTACTACATGTAGCTGTCATTGCTACACACCATAATGATGCGTGTGTCCACACATATGCACCTCTAAACAGTATGCATACCAATCACCATTTGCACAACTGACACATATATGTGCTGTGATGCTATTGAGTGGCTAGGTCATATGACACATAGTGGGTATGTGTAGTGTTTAAATATGCAGCCATGTTTTAGCATGCCATGTCATGGATGAGACTGGCATGTCCATAATATAATCTACACTCACCATATGTACCGTACATTGGGTATATGGCCGAATGGTATTCTATCAGTTATCCATGCACCACTGATGATGTGTGAATACTCATCATGCATGTGCTAAAAATGTGTCCACAATTAACATGTGTCCACAATTATTTGCTAGACACAGAGGCTGTTATGAGCATTGGATACCTATCTGACACACAGATACACATCCAGCAATGGTATGTACACCTGTGAGTTATGGCGCACAGTACATCACAGGGTTATGAATGCCTGCACAGCAATGTTGTGTCCATGTATACATTGTGTTCCAGGGGGAGGGCCATCACTGAATAACAAAACACATGCATCAAAGCCATGCATACTGTTAGTAATAAGGATTGACTACACTTGCACTGCATGCTGTTGAGCAACACATGTCCTGCATGCTGACAGGTGTGATATGACTGTTTTGCTTGTGATACTGTACTCCACCATCACCTGCTATTGTGTATGTTCTGTGATTGCTGGTCTTGTGTGCATCTGCTTTTGGGAGGAGTGCAGTTTTGTGTGTGTGCATGTGTGCATGTGTGCATGTGGTCTGAAGCCATGTTCAGGTCTTAAAGTGTGTTTCCTGTTTTCCTCTCATAGGTGGTGAGGTGGGGCTGGTTCAGTACAGCAGGGAACCTGATGTCACTGAGACAGACAGTGATCATGAGGATAGGTGTGTTGAGGCACAGGCAGGTTTGTCAGGGTCTGTTGCTGGGCCAACAATTGACAGTACACATGTCTCCACCCCATCCATGCACACAGTCATACTGCCTGTACATCCATCAGCACCATTGCCCTTAGCTGAGGGAGAGTATACGGTTGGCACTGGTCAGGACAGTGTGGTATCTATGGCACATGTATCAGGACACAGCAGCCATAGCCAGATGTCTGGAAGGGTACCACATAGGCAGATGCTCAGGGGTTCTTGTCAGAGCACTGCTGGTCATCATGCCCCTGGCAGACGTACCACACCTCTTTCTACCACACACATGTTCCAGGCTGTCATGGAGGCACAGACACGAATGGAGCGGTACACCAGACAGCAGCTAAGGGCACAGGGGGCTCATTACACCTCTGTAAATGACAGTATCTGTGACCTAGCAGGTTCCATACATAACTACACTGAGGTCATTGATAGACGCTGGGGTGAGACATTGGATGTCCACCACAATGTCATGTCCACGTGTCAGGACAGTGCGGGACGGTTGAGATGTCGACGTGGATGCATGCCAGCAACATCACCAGCTGGAGGTCGCCGTGGATGTCCAGCAAGATACAGCCACTCCTGTAGTGCCAGTACCAGCCCCAGCAATGTTGGGGGGAGCTGTCCAAAGACCGTCCTAGCAGACCACGTTTATGTGGCTCTTGCCAGTCCCAGCAGGGACCTAGATCCAGTGGACATTTGTCAACCACTTCGGATAGTAGCCAATATGGATAAGTACCTGATACTGTCTGTAGCACCCCTGCCAGGCACAGGTTCCGTATCCATGGCCAGAGATGGTGATCTGTAAAGCCTGCCCGGTACAGTATGTAGCTGTCTCACAAATCCCCATATATGGCAGCCACATGGTGGAACTGTGTGCATGCAGACACACACACATAAACCAGAAACCTAGGGCAAACACATACCCGCACACATGACATCAACATTGGCCCATAACAGCACTCATGGCCCTCACACACACATGTCGATTCTATGGCTCAGTGTAGGCCTCTGGAAAACCAACAATGCACCCTGTGCATATGATGAAACCTGTGCCACCTCCTGTCATCTATAACATTGATGCAGGAACAGGCTAACATGGTGCTGATGCACAGGATGACTTTAATAAAGTACAGCAATGGTTGGATGTATAGCATGTTGTCAGCAGTAAAGTGTAATGATATCCTTGAAGGTGTAGCTGAGCAGGCATGATGCATTAAAGCCGTAATTAGCAATGTTGTATTGTTTTCAGCAGTGTTTATTCCAATTGTGTTTTGTTTGCCCATGTGCCACTTGGCTGATGTGTGTAGTTGTGTCAGCTTGCATTATACAGTGGACAGTAAGTGTCGGGTGTGTGCAACACAGGTTTGCAGGTGTCCATTTGTGAACATGGTGGAGGTGCACTGTCTGCATGTACATGCATATTGGACACATGGGCAGGTTGACATGCCCTGTATTGGCCAGTGTTAACACTCCATAGTTTCTATTGGCGGCCAGTATGTATTGTACTACACACATTTTGGAACTTGAGTATGCATGTGTGTGTAAGACATGGGTTGACACTGTGCTGTGGGTAATGCTGTTGTTGCTATCTGTCATTGGTTTGCATTACTAAGGTTAAAACTGTCCCAGCCGCATAATCCTTTAGTAATACACACTGTTCACATACAGGGTTGCATGGACCATACTGTCACAAACACAAGAAATTCTCACTTATACAGTAAAAGTGCATTAGTCTCATGGACCGCTGCCATAAAAAGTACCAAAAAAGAGTTACATACCAAGAAGGGATAACCTCTCTGGTCAGTATCATTGGGAAAATACAAGCCCGTATTAATCATACAAGACAAGCTTCAAAATACAAATTGGCAAAGATTCCAAAGACAACACTAAAGCTTTCTTTAGTGTTGTTTATAATCTACAGGGGAAATCTCAGATCGGGTCACAGTTAATGTAAATGGTCACAGAGTACACGTATCTGACTGACATTACCAATATCTTGTCAGACAGTTTGAATGTTGATTTCACCACCCTGTCATTACACAAAGGCCACATTTCCAGACCTGAAGAATGTAAAACCTGATGATTCACAGACACTCTAGTTAAAACATCTTTTTACTAAAGTGGTGGCAATGGTACTGGACAGTGTCCCTGGCTGTGTCATACACAAGCTGACATATGAAGTCACCACTCACTTAAACACTCTGTTCAGATGCAAACTCTATACAGGTTACATACTTGTGGAATGACATATGGTAATGTTGTTCACAGTCCACAAGGGTTGAGCTACAACTTCTTCTTCTTCTCCTTTTGGATGCTCCCATTGGAGGGCACCACAATAGATCTGTTTCCATTTCTTCCTGCACCATCCACCTGCATGTCCTCTCTCACCACAGCCATAATCCTCATCTTAGGCATTCTTCTTTTCCTGTTACCTGGTGGCTTCATCCTTAGCATCTATTTCACAATGTACTCTGCATCCCTCCTCAGCACATGTACAAACCAATGTAATCCTGCCTATCTGGTTTGGTCTACTAACCTTCAAACTTGGGCTGACCCTCTAATATACTTATTCCTTATCCTGTTCACCCTCGTCACACCCAGTGCAAATGTTAACATAAATTGATTAAGGGTAGAGCTACAACAGATCCTGGAAACTCTCAACCTATAAGCCAGACAAATGTTATCTGGAAGACTATGGAGCACAGCAGTATGGAACTCATTAACAGTGACATTATGAACCTGCAAACACTGCACCATACCCACTTAGGTTCTCTAAAGGCCATATCATGGCTCCTACACCTAGTAAACTTCAAGACAGTTAACAAGGCTATAGGTGAGGGAGGAGAGGGCCACACAGCCAAGCTATAGCTCACCAGCAATTCGTACCCATCCCACATTCTGGTATTATATATAACCTCAACAGACTGACCATAAACAATTGTTAGATGATGGACTGACAACTGACGCACAGATGTAGGACACACAGTAACATTTGCAGCCTCCATGTACAATTCTATGCCAGTAACAAGTGGTATTCACCTGCACTCAGTCCTGGGACCATTCCTGTTTGGCATATAGCTTTCTTAGGTACAAGCAAACACAGTAGGGATATATCTGCCCACGTTTGATGAAAATGTATACTGTGGGCTATACTTTATTCTCCAGATGACACACACATCCTCCAAAAGTGTATCATAGAGACAGATACCTGGTGTCAAAATCATGCTGTAAAGCTATAAACCAAAGAAAGCATAGTTATCCACTTTTAGAAAACAAAGTATCCCCAAAGTACCACATAGGTAGTAGCCCCCAAAATGTGTAACAGGTACTAATGTATACATAGAGCCATGTGTTTAGTCATTTCTCCTTTGATAATCACATTACCAAAGGGTTTTGGAAATCCCTCTGTGCAGCACATAAGCAATAAAGGGTTTGCATGCAGATCCACAGAGGTTTTTGCACACCTATAATGATTAGTCATCTTTGCCAGACTTTGCTTGCTTTGAAACAGGATTCAAATATACCTCAAGCATAAACCCTCACTCACACTCTTCAATAGAAGCCGGCATAAACCCTCACTCACACTCTTCAATAGAAACCGTGATGATTGGATGTGAAACAGAAGACGTAGCCCAGGGATCACTGCAGTGGCTAAGCTTCTCACAAGCATACAGAAGTGATGTAAGGTCTGGAAAGCGCCAGCACGGTCTGGCAAAGACAACAGATGCTTTCATGGAGAAAGCAGAGTACCCACCTATGAAATAATTGAGGTCACATGTATGTATATGGCTTTGTCCCACAGCTACCTTACATGTGTTATGCACATACAGTTGTCATTGTGATATGTCATACACTAGAAAAATCAAAACCCACTCCACATTGACCAACGGTGTCACACAGCTTGAACACACGTACAGTTAGCAAGTGCAGAATTCAAACTCCTGCCTAACTACATTATGATATTACAGCAGTATGCATTTACACGACGCACTATACATAGTACTGAGATTTCACCTTCCCACAGGTATATTTGTAGGATAGTGACATCATCAGACTTGACAAAGATGAGTATTTCACTTTTAAGGGGTGTGAGTAGTATCCAAAAAGGTTGTTTCCTCCCCAGGGGGACACACACATACACAGTGGGCAAGTGGAGGATTCAAACCCCTACCTAACTACATTATGATACTACAACAGTACGCATTTACATGACGCGCTATACACATTATAGGGATTTCATTTTCCCACAGGTATATTTGTAGGATGGTGACATCATCAGACTTGACAAAGATGAGTATTTCACTTTTAAGGGGTGTGAGTAGTCTCCAAAAAGGTTGCTCTCTCCCCAGGGAGAGACAGACACACACATACACAGTCGGCAAGTGTGGGGTTCTTAATCCAAACTAAGTACTTCTTTACACTTCAACAAGCAATATGGAGTTACAGGGTGCAATACAGACATTACTCGCTGACAGTTTGGCCAAAGGTTTTTTTCACATTTGCTAACCTCAGCAGGCTTATCATATTAGGTGTATTGTGAGTGTAATGTATGCATAGGCCATGACCATATCATATATGGGTTGATGCACCACATGCTGGCACACACAGGATCAAACTGGTGGCTAAACTCTGTCAACCCAATACTGGACAATACAGTCAAGAGGAGTAGCGTCATACAAGCACAACACCAACTGTCTCAGATAGACCTACAATATAAGCACCAGCAATACACACACATAAAAACACATTACCATACTCGGAGAATACAAATATTAATCTGAAAAAGAGAGAGTGTCCTCCTAAGCAGACAAGCAAGCAACATGCACCTCCAAGCACACACCAAAAAACACATAATACACTAAAGCAGTGTGCCTCACAACAGGCCCTAAGGCAAAACAACATACCCAACACACTAGTAATAGGTAACTCCATAGTCAGGCACACAGATGTTCCACTCACTAGGCTGGACAAGGGGAAGGTTACTGTCAGTTGTCTGTCAGGTGTTATGATCTGCCACATAAGACAAACACTTAGATCACTCCAGAACAGGTACATATTTGACGCGGTCTTTGTACATGTCAGTGTGAATGATCTGAGACATACCTCCCCGGACAACATGACAAGAGAGATATATAGTAGCTGTATGATCGTGTAGCCCAGGCTGGTATGACCCTGACCTTGAGTAGCATATAACCTTCACCTACATGATACTGCAATATAACAGAAAGATGATAAACTTCAACAATTGGCTGACCTTCTGGTGTCATTCAAAGGGTATCCAGTCTCTGTCTGCCTGGGATGACATGATAGACATGCCTCGTTGCTTCGCTAGATATGGTTTGCACCTGTCACCTCTATGCTTCTGAATACTGGCCAAGGCTCTTGCTGTCCCCATATTACCTTTTTTAGGCAAGGCTAAAAGGTTCATAGATTCATAGGTTGGTTCATAGGTAGGTACTAGGCTATCGGCCCTGGGAACTATACAAGCTCAGCCTAAAAAGGTACCCTGGCTTTTGCCACCCAAGAAAATTATTTTACTGTGCCACTGTTGAGCAGAGCCACAGTGGTGATCCCCGGGGTGAATTTCCTATTTCCCTTCCAATCATCAAGATTTTTCTTGAATAGTGCTAATGAGGAGCTTTGTTTGATATATATATAGGTAGTTTATTCTGGAGTATGGTAAGTCTCTGGGACAGGAATCTATCCCTCTGGCATGTTCTGTTTATTGTGGTGACAAGGTTTAGATCCCCAGAGCATGTAGCTCAGAGGAATTGGGATTTCATTAAGTGGAGCATGTCCAACAGCTCTGGGTTTGACATAGCTTTGTATGTTAGACAGAGATCACCTCTGAGTAGGCGATATGCGACGGAGTAAAGCTGGAGTTTTTTGAGAAGGTCTATGTAGGGCATCTGTTTGAGGCCGATAATCCACTTTGTGAGGTATTTCTGCAGCCTTTCCAGTTGTTGTAGATGTCTTGTGAGGTACATACCAAAAGGGGCATTGTACTCTATAATGGGTCTAATGAGTGATGAGTAGAGGGGAACAATGACCTCTTTTTTTCTGGATGAGAAACCTTTTGTGATGAGGTGAGCCACGTAGAAGGATTTCCTGACTACTGTGGCGATGTGATTATCAAAGGAGACACTACTGTCCACCTGTGTCCCAAGGTCTCTTATCACACTTTTGGTGTTAAGTATACTACCGCCTATGTTGTAGTTCATGGGCACAGAGTTTTTACCAAAGGGGATGACAATGCACTTTTTGGCATTGAGCTTGAGGCCATGGCTTTGACACCAGGCATTTGTCTCAGTGAGGCCCTTTTGTATGATGTCCACATCATTAGGAGTTTAGATTATGGCTCCTAGTTTGCAGTCATCTGCGAACTTTGTTAGCCAAAGACCTTCTGTGTTAGCCTGTACTTCAGAGAAGTAGATACCAAACAGGACAGGACCCAGGACTAAACCCTGCGGTACTCCACTTGTCACTGGTCTGAAGTCGGATTTGGAGTCTGTATTTTCACAGTGTGGGTTCTGTCAGTGAGCCAGTTGGAAACCCATCTTGTGACATAGGGATTTATACCTAGTTTAGTGAGTTTGTCTATAATTCCAGAGTGGGGGATGGTGTCGAAAGCCTTGGCAAAATCTAGACAGGCTGTGTGTACCACCTTACCCTCATCTACAGCTTTGGTGACTGCTTCAAGGAAGTCTATCAGGTTTAGGAGACATGATCTGCCTTTTACAAACCCAAACTGGGTGTTGTCCAGATTTTGGAGATTACCAATGTCTTTGTTTATAAGTTCCATGATGATACGTTCCATGGCCTTGCAGACCAAGCTCATCAGGCTAATTGGGCGGTAGTTCCCGGGGTCCGTGGTGGCTCCCCCCTTGTGGAGTGGGATAACCGCCGCTGTGCGCCATTCAGCAGGCACAAAGCCTGAGGTGAGGCTATGATTGAACATGGTACTTAGGTGGGGTGCCAGTTCGTTCTGTAGTTCATTTAGAACGCAGCCTGGGATGTTGTCTGGTCCCATGGATGCTGTGTTCCTGGCTTTGGAGAGCATGGTTTTTACCTGTGCAGCCATGATTACAGGAACTTTGCATTCTTCCGGTACAGAGATGGGCTCCTTAATGGGTGAGAGGGGGGTAAAGTTAGCACTGAACCTATCTGCCAGGATGTTGGCAATATCAGTTGGGTCTGTATTTTTAGTGCCATTGTGCTGTAACTCAGAGCAGATCTGAGTGTTGCCATTGAGATTCTTGACATAGCTATAGAATGCTTTGTGGTTGTCTTTAGAATCAGTGGCAATTTTGTTTTCATAACTAGCATTGGAGGATTTTATCAGGGATTGCAGCTTCTTACTGAGGCTGACCAGGGAACTCCTACACTCATGGGATTTTACTCTCTTTTGCAGTTCTTTCTTCCTTCTGTTGTACAGTTTGTTTATGTCAGGTGACCTCCGGATTGGCTTCCTTTTTTTGGAGGATAGCATCTTGGTTCTGTTTGGGATAGCACTGCTTATAAAGTGCAATTGTGTAGGATTCAGTAGTCGTAACTGTATTGTCCATCTGCATGGGTGTCATGAAGTTCACCACTTCTGTCTTAAGAAGCATGAAGTTGGCTTTGGAGAATTTTTTACCATGGTTTCCTTAATGGAGGTTAGGGGCAGAATGTGGATATCTAGGGTAATTAGCTTATGGTCGGATCGGACCAATGAGGTGTTGACTTCAGGTGTTTAACACCGGTCACTTAGGACAAACCAAACCCTGTAACCAACACAAATAACCACAAAGTGAGCTAAATGCTACTCATTGCCAGAAGTCTCAGCCTCCAAATGCACACACTCAAGGCACTTCTCAGTATGGAGAATATCGATATCTGTGCAGTAACAGAAACCTAGTTCAAGGCTCCAGAGAGCACACCAGCACTACCAGGATACTACTCATTCCATACCTTCCAGCATCAGAACTTGGATCATAGCACATAGGGCAGGGATGTATCCATATTCATCAAGGATACCTACACCTCTCTCTCTACATCCGCTCTACAGGATATGTACCCATAGAAGGTTGCACAGCAACATTCTTCCCACTCCACAGGGGTGGGGCCACAACAGACCCTTGGCATTCCTGCTCTATGAGCCTGACAAGTCTCACCTGCAAGGCAATGGAGCCAATCATAATGGAAGTTAACAATAAAGACATTGGGAACCTTCACACAGTTGAGTACATCCAGTTTGGCTTCATCAGATGCAGATCATGCCTTCTGAACTGGGTGGATTTCTTTGAGGCAGTTACCCAGGCTACAGATGATTGAAAGGAGCTCCACACAGCCTACCTATACCTTGCTAAGACCTTTGACACCATTCCCCAGTCAGGTATCATAGATGAACTCACCAACCTGGGCATAAATCCATACATCACAAGATGGATTGCAAACTGGCTCACAGATAGATCCCACAAATTAACATGTCAGACTGTAAACCGGTAACAACTGGTGTCTCCCAGGGTTCAGTCACGGGGCCCCTCCTGTTTGGTATATACTTCTCAGAAGTACATGCCAACAAAGGAGGGTTGTGGTTGACTAAGTTTGCTGGGAACTGTAATGTGTTTGCCATAATAGATTCCCCAGATGACGCAAATATTCTCCAGAAGGGACTCTGTGAGACAGATGTGTGGTGTCAGAATCATGGCCTCAAGCTCAATGTGAAAGAATGCATAGTAATCCCCTTTGGGGAAAACAAAGTACCTGCAAACTACCACATAGGTGTTACTCCCTAAAAACTGACAAGGTAATAAGGGATCTGGGGACACAAGTAGATAGTCATCTTTCCTTTGACAACCATGTTTCCAAAGTGATTAGGAAATCCTATGTGGCCCACCTAATCAACAAAGGGTTTGCATCAGGATCAAAAGAGGTAGTGGTGGCCCTCTACTCTTAAGTCATCAGACCCATCATTGAGTACAATGCACCCTTTTGGATGTACTGGACTAGGCATATCCACCAGCTGGAGAGACCACAGAGGTACCTCACCAAAAGGATTACTGGCCTCAAACAGTTGTGTTTTGCAACACAACTGGAAAAACTAAATCTGTTCTCTGTTGCATACCGCCTACTCAGAGGCAAACTCTGCCTAACATACAGAGCCATGTCCAACACATAACTGTTGAACATGCTCCATCTAAGGAAAACAAAATTGAGTCGCACTACACACTCCAGTGATATGAACCTTATCACAACAATGAATACAACATGCTGGTGGGATAGAGTACCATCCCAGAGACTTGCCTTACTCTGGAACAGAGTCCCAATGTACATCAGACAGAGCCCCTCGCTGACACTCTTCAATAGGAACCTTGATGAGTGGATGGGAAACAGACAATTCACGCCAGGCATCACATCAGCAGCCCCACTAGAAAGGGGCTTAGGGTACTAACTATTAGAACTAGGGCTTAGGAGACTAACCAATGGGGTGCTGAAAGCTGCACTACTTGCCTAGGCTAATATATGTCTTCATGAAGATAGTCTACTACATACCTATGAACCTATGTGACAGGTACATGTCTACAGATAGTAGATGTGTACTTCATTGTACAGTCATGTTGTACAGCAGGCACATGCACCACATAAACTGTAATGCTTACAGATACTTTTGGCTATTATGTACAGTGGTTGAGAAGTGCACCTCATGTCTTTTGTGCCATTGGGATGTGTGCTGGGTGGGACAGTCCTGGATGGCTCCCTGTCATGGTCCCCTCTTACACACATCTCTGCCCATCCATCTTTGGCTTATTATACTGTGTTCCCCCTACATATATAGGTACATAGGTATGTGATAGGCTATCTGCCTGAAGGCATATATTAGTATGGCCAGAGTGTGCAGCTATCATCACACCTGGGGTGAGTTCCCTATGCCTCTGTGTAGTAGAGCTGATGAAGTGATTCATGGTGTGACAGTTCAGTTTCACATACACTCATCAAGGCTCCTCTGGAAGAGTGTCAGTGAGGGACTCAGCTTAATGTAGGTTGGGAGCCTGTTCCAAAGCAAGGGAAGTCTGTGAGTTAGTAATGTAGCCTCCAGCATGTTCTATTTATTGTTGTGATGATTATATCCCTAGACCATGTGGCACAGTGAGCTTGGGTTTACTTCAGATAGAGCATGTACATCAGTTCTGCATTGGACATGGACCTGTCTGTTGGGCAGAGATCGCCTGAGTAGACGGTATGCAGCAGAGTACAGATTGAGTTACTTCAGTCTTGTTGCATAGGGCAACTGTTTGAGGCTAGTAATCCTCTTGTTGAGGAACTTCCATGGTCTTTCCAGCTGCTGAAGGTGCATTGTCAGATTCATCGCAAGTGTGTCGTGGTACTCTCTGATAGGTCTGATGACTGATGAGTAGAGGGAACCTCCTTTGACCTACATGCAAAGACTTTGACAATTTGTGAGAACACATAGCATGATTTTCTAACCACTTTGTGAATGTGTTTCTGAAAGTAGAGATGACTATCCACATGTGTCCATAGATCCCTTATTATTACCTCATTATTTAGGGTGTTGGCACCTATGTGGTATTTGTATGACTGTAGCTTGAGGCCATAATTTTGACACCACATCTGTCTGACTGAAACCCTTTTTAAGGATGTCTCTGTTGTCCCAAACATCGATTATGACAACCTTTTTACAGTCATCCACAAACTTTGCTAATCATAGCCCTCATGTGTTTGACTGTACTTCTGAATAGTATACACCAGACAGGAGGGGTCCCAGGAATGAGCCATGGGAACAGCAGTTGTTACCAGCTTACAGTCCAACAGGGAGACCACAATTCTTACCTTGTGGGATCTATCTGTGCCCCAGTTGGCAATCCATCAGATGACATACGTGTTTATGCACAGGTTGTTGATTTTGTGGATAAGACATGTGTGTGGGATGTTGGAAAAGGGCTTTTCAAGGTCTATGTAGGCCGTGTGGAGCTCATTTCATTGATGTATGTCCTGGGTAACTGCCTTGAAAACTGTCTAGCAGGTTTAGGGACCATGATCTGCCCCTATCCAAACCAAAATGGGTAGGGCTGGGTGTTTGTAGGCTTCCAATACCTCTGTTTATGAGTTCCATAATGATGGACTCCATGGCCTTGCAGATCAGGCTTATTGGGCTTATAAGACAATAGTTCTCATGGTCTGTTGTGTACCAACACTTGTGGATCATGCCAAACATTGCTGTAACCCATTCAACAGTTTCATATCCTGTACAGAGGATGAGTCTCAACAGACTGTTCAGGTGGAGGGTCTGTTTGTTTGGGAGTGCACATATGACACAGCCAGGGACACCATGTCATCTCATAGACGCCGTGTTTTTACATTTGGATAGAGCTGTTTAACCATTGTATATGTGATTTCTGGGTTTTCACAATCTCCAGGTATGGTAATGGGCCCTTTTGTCAGTGAGAGGGGGGTAAATATGTATGAACATGTCTGACAAGATGTTGGCAATGTCAGTCGTGTACATGTATTCGTTTACACTTTGCACTAACTCAGAACATATATGAGTTTACATTGATATTTATGACATAGCTAAAGAAAGCTTCATGGTTCTCTATGGAATCTTTGGCAATATTTTTGGCAGAGCTTGGCTTGGATAATGTTAGGAGTGCTCATTGTTTCTTGATGATTCTGATCGGAGATTTATTGATCTTCTTTGTATTTTAACTTTCTTTGAACAACTTAAGTACTTGTATTACATAGTTTGATTATGACAGGGGTCCAATATATTATATGGGTCTGTTTTCATATCACTGTGCGCAAGGCAGGATTGGTGAATAGTGACATGTGTCTGGAGTAAGAACTGCAACTGCCAGATATGTGTGGCCCACTGCTGTACTCAGACATGGCCTAAGTGTGTGAGCATGCCCAGTATGACCCTTCAGTATGTTGTTGACTGACATTTGCTTCGTTTGTTTAAGTGTGTAAGCATGCCCAGTATGACCTTTCAGTATGTTGCTGACAGAAATCTGCTAAATTTGTGTGTGAGCATGCCCACTATGGGCATATATACTATATGTGTGTGAAAAATCAAGTTGGTTTTTACTTCAGGGCTGACCTTTGTGTTGTACATCGACAGGAAGCATGCTGTGCCTGCAGGGCTTCCATGAGTCAATTTGCATAGACTTATCAACATTTCTACATACAGGGGGGACAACTATTATTAGGGGCACACCTGATTGTTACTGTGGGTGTACATAGGATGAGAGGTACACCTGACACTTATACACATTTGCTAGGCCTGCACTGCTATATCAGGTACTCCATTTCAGTCTGTACTGTTGCCTATCGTGCTGGCTTGAGGCATACCACTTTACTACAGACCTTAGCTTCCAATTACACACATATTAATTTGTGACTTCATAGCCTACCCAACTCACATCACACTGCCTGGCCTGCTGTTATCTGTCTGCATAGGCCTGGGGGAGGTTACCCATATGCCTCTTCAGAGGGCATGATACAGTATTTGTTTGTGTTTGCGTTTGTCTACATTTGTCCTGCTGGCTGTGACTGTTAGGTATGTGACTCCCTCAACTGGTAAGTGTGAGTGGCTTAAGTTGTGTCTGTGCCAGTGAAATGCTGTCATGGCTTAGTGGTTCAGTACTGTGACTATAGTGCACAGTATCCTGAGTTCTAGCCCTGTCACTGCTTTTTATTTTCCTGCTGGGCAGACCTGACTGGTTAAGGAACAGTAAAGCAGGTGTGAGCATGTTTACCCAACTTTGCTCGACTTTGCCCGACTTTGCCTGACTTTGCCCAACGTTGCTCAACTTTGCTCAATGTTGCCCAACGTTGCCCGACATTGCTTGACATTGTGCTGGTTAGCGCAGCTATGAGCAATTGTATTTAAATATGCTCAATACTGGTAAAATGTGCTTAGCAGTGCTTTATATTGCTTAAAATAGGGCACTCATGCCTCAGGTGGTGCTGCAGGGCTGCCTATGCCAGATGCACATAGTACACTCCCTATACATGCATGAAAACAGGTAGTGTCAAGTTAGGCATCCCTTTTACTATATGTCCGAGTCAGAGAGAGGTGTCATTTCCAGGGTTCCTACTGAGTCAGTATATGTGCTATGTGTTGCCTCTTTGCCAAGGCCAGGGCATTCTGGGCACGCCTCCTTCTGCCTACTGGGGCAGGCTCAGGTTGTTCCTCCTCTGAGTCATGCTGTGCCTGTGCAGGCCTTGGTAATGGTGGGGGGCTGTTTGGCCTGCCCCATGCTGTTCCTGCTGCAGCTGTTTCTGCAGGATCATATTGTGTAGCATGGCACATACCATAACAATTTGGTTACATGTAGTTGGTGAGTATTGCATGGCTCCACCAGATGTGTCCAGGCACCGGAACCATGACTTGAGCATCCCAAACACATGCTCAATTATGTTTCTTGTTTGTGCATGTGCCTCATTATGGAGTTCTTGTTCAGGTGTGTGTGAATTTCTGATGGGTGTCATCAGCCACTGCTCCAGTGCATATCCAGCAAACTCCACTAGGTGACCATCAGGGATGTCCCCATTGGCAAATCTCTGGTACAGCTGCATCAGATGCCAGATGTTGGAATTGTGATAGCTTCCAGGGCAGCCAGCTCACACATTCATTATTATGCCCTGGTTATCGCACACAACCTTGCAGTTGATGGAGGGGAAGCCGTTGCAGTTGATGTAGACCCTACCCCACTCACCGGGTGGTGCTTTGATGCATATGTGCGTGCAGTCTATTGCACTTACTACCTCAGGGTATTCTGCTATTTGGTGGAAAAGACGCATATTGCTAGCCAATCCCTTACGGGAATTGGGGAAATATACGTGGTCACCAGCATGTGCTGACATGGCATCCAGGAACTGTTGGAGTACCCTGGATGGTGATGCCTGTGAAATCCCCATCATATCACCAGTTGGTCTTTAGAAGGTGAATGAATAAAAACGTAGCTGGATGCTGCTTGTTATATAAAACAATTTATTCCATAAAACAAGAACAATATGCAATGGGTTAATACCCTTCTTCAGATAAAATCATTACATCATACTACTGTTCTTTAAAGCACAATCTATCCAATCACTGATTAGTAAAAAACCCGCCTTTTACTGAGTGCTGGTTTAAGCGGAACTACATCGTTTAACCCTGGATCCCTGTGTGCTGTCAATTCCAGGATCCATTTAGTCTCGGCCAATTCTGTGTTTAATTTAATATCACCCCCCCTGTGGGTCAAGTGCAAATTCACTATAACCCTAAAAGTAAAACCATGTGAAGGATGTTTTTTTAAGTGCCTAAACAATGCATTGCTTTCATTTTTATTTCTGATGTTCGACAAATGTTGAAGAACCCTTTCTTTCAACATCTGATTGGTCTTCCCGACATAATAGCTCGGACACGAGCTACACTCAGCTATGTAAACAACATCAGTGGTTTTACAGGTTGCTTTCCCCTTAAAAATGTACATCTTATTGTTATTAGGGTGGCGAAATTCTACCCCTTTTTTGATAAAGGTGCAAGCCTTACAACACCCACAAGCAACAGTCCCTGTTCTCCCCATAACATACTTTCTGACTGGAGCCCTCTCTTCCTTACATAGAACATCTTTTAAATTCTTATTCCTTTTGTAGACAAAATGTGGTTGGGTACCTGCCATATCTCTTAGGGACTCATCACTAGTTATAATGTTCCAATTTTTCCGTATAATGTTACAAACCCCTCTGGTATCACTCCCATAGGTCAATGTTACCTTACGGGTATTGGACCTAACGTCCCTGGCCACCTGGTTATTACAAGATGTATCCAACCAAGGTTTGTACTTATTGTGTCTATGTGGTTTATTCTTATCTATGACCTCCCTAACCATATTTTCATTGTAACCTCTGTCAACAAAACATCGACCCAAATGTACCACTTCCCCCTCAAATTGTTGGTCATCCTTGCTCAACCTGGAGATCCGTCCTAACTGTCCCTGTACCACGTTAGGAAAAGTATGTCTCGGATGCATGCTGTCGAAGGATAGCATCGTATTCCTCCAACACTCCTTCCTATATAATTTGGAAGAAAAACTTCCCCTTTTTTGTATCAAGCATACATCCAAAAAATCTACGGCCTCCTTAGATGTAACCACACTAAACCTAAAAAAAGTGGTAGAGGTATGGAGGTAATCTATGAAGGACCTTAACTCTTCATCCGTCCCCTTCCACAAAATAAAAATATCGTCAACAAAACGGAAATACTTGAATAGCTGTTCCTTCCAAGCATGATTACCAAACACAAACAACTCTTCCCAATGGGAGAGCACGAGATTTGCATAGGTATTGGCACAGGGGGTGCCCATGGCTATCCCCTGTGCCTGCCTATACATACTCCCTGTTCCTTGGAATATGTTGTTTTCCAATACCAAGGTTAACAGTTCAATGACCAACTCCACTTTGTTGTGTAAGAGACCCCTGGCTGTCAAAAGGGTCTCAATGGCCCGTATCCCATAATCATTATTGATTACCATGAACAAGTTGTTCACGTCTAGGGTGGCCATCAGATATGTCTCTGGTAGCTCCCCTAACTTGATGTCACCAATCAGAGTTAAAAAATGCCCTGTATCCTTCAATATGTAATGTATGGATGCCACATATGGTTTAAGAAACACTTCCAGCCAAATCAATATTTTTTGTTTTTCACCCCCCCTGCCCCGACAATCGGTCTTAGGGGTGGGTCACTCAAACTCTTATGTACCTTCGGCAGTGCTTTGAAGACTGGAGTGGTCGGTTTGTCAACGTATAAAAACTCCAATTCCTGTGGTGTAATCAATAACCTTTGATTCAAGCATTTTAACTTATTATGTACCCTATCAATAACCCTCCTCACTTCAATAGGATTGATGGGTAGGTAGGTACACACATCAGACAAAAGCGTATCTAATTTGTGAGCGTACCAGCTTGAATCTAAGACCACAACCGAACCACCCTTATCTGCCATCTTTATCGTAACATCAGTGTATTCACTTAATCTGGATAACGCCAACCTTTGCCCATCTGTCAAATTATAATATCTCTCTCTGTCCCTGTTTTGAAAATATTCTACAAAGTCATGGTCGCATTGATTAATAAAAAGTTGTAAAGCCGGTGTCAAAGCCGGTACAAAACTACTTGGTTTTCTCAGGCCTACATATGTACTCTCAATGTTGCCATACATCTTCCCCAACATCAGGCCCCGACAGAAATACATAACATCCAGTAATACTTCTTGATAACTACACATCTTACTGGGAACGAACGACAAACCTTTATTCAACACTGCAAGTTCGTCATGTGTTAAATCACGTGAAGACAGATTAAAAACAATGTTATTAGACTCACTATAAGTCATTCTACTGTCCGTCTCTTCTTCATTAATTCCCTGTCGTCGCTTGAAGAGCGTTTCCACGGACCCTTCTTTTTCACTTGGACTGGTAGTAAATCCAAAAAATGGTTCTGCATGCTTGACTCACTTTTGACAGCCAGGGGTCTCTTACACAACAAAGTGGAGTTGGTCATTGAACTGTTAACCTTGGTATTGGAAAACAACATATTCCAAGGAACAGGGAGTGTGTATAGGCAGGCACAGGGGATAGCCATGGGCACCCCCTGTGCCAATACCTATGCAAATCTCGTGCTCTCCCATTGGGAAGAGTTGTTTGTGTTTGGTAATCATGCTTGGAAGGAACAGCTATTCAAGTATTTCCGTTTTGTTGATGACATTTTTATTTTGTGGAAGGGGACAGATGTAGAGTTAAGGTCCTTTATAGATTACCTCCATACCACTACCACTTTCCTTAGGTTCAGTGTGGTCACATCTAAGGAGGCCATAGATTTTTTGGATGTATGCTTGATACAAACAAGGGGAAGTTTTTCTTCCAAATTATATAGGAAGGAGTGTTGGAGGAATACGATGCTGTCCTTCGACAGCATGCACCCGAGACACACTTTTCCTAACGTGGTACAGGGACAGTTAGGACGGATCTCCAGGTTGAGCAAGGATGACCAACAGTTTGAGGGGGAAGTGGTACATTTGGGTCAATGTTTTGTTGACAGAGGTTACAATGAAAACATGGTCAGGGAGGTTATAGAGAAGAATAAACCACATAGACACAATAAGTACAAACCATGGTTAGATACATCTTGTAACAACCAGGTGGCCAGGGACGTTAGGTCCAATACCCGTAAGGTAACACTGACTTATGGGAGTGATACTAGAGGGGTTTGTAACGTTATACGGAAAAACTGGAACATTATAACCAGTGATGAATCTCTAAGAGATATGGTAGGTACCCAACCGCGTTTTGTATACAAAAGGAACAAGAACTTAAAAGATGTTCTATGTAAAGAAGAGAGGGCTCCAGTCAGAAAGTATGCTATGGGGAGAGCAGGGACTGTTGCTTGTGGGTGTTGTAAGGCATGCGCCTTCATCAAAAAAGGGGTAGAATTTCGTCACCCTAACAACAATAAGATATACATTTTTAAGGGGAAAGCAACCTGTAAGACCACCGATGTTGTTTACATAGCTGAGTGCAGCTCGTGTTCGAGCTATTATGTCGGGAAGACCAATCAGATGTTGAAAGAAAGGGTTCTTCAACATTTGTCGAACATCAGAAATAAAAATGAAAGCAATGCATTGTTTAGGCACTTAAAAAAACATCCTTCACATGGTTTTACTTTTAGGGTTATAGTGAATTTGCACTTGACCCACAGGGGGGGTGATATTAAATTAAACACAGAATTGGCCGAGACTAAATGGATCCTGGAATTGACAGCACACAGGGATCCAGGGTTAAACGATGTAGTTCCGCTTAAACCAGCACTCAGTAAAAGGCGGGTTTTTTACTAATCAGTGATTGGATAGATTGTGCTTTAAAGAACAGTAGTATGATGTAATGATTTTATCTGAAGAAGGGTATTAACCCGAAAGCGCTCATTGCATATTGTTCTTGTTTTATGGAATAAATTGTTTTATATAACAAGCAGCATCCAGCTACGTTTTTATTCATTCACTTTTGGACTTTTGTTACGGTCAGCTGGATTTGGCAGAGCAACGACCTTTTTGTTTTTGTGGTCTTTAGAAGGTACCTGCAGTTAGTATTCTTAGGCCAACACATACCTTGATATCCACTATGATGGGTTCCCCTCTGTTGGTTCTGTGTGTGAGGCGTGGTCAGCACAGCTCAACAATTTGCTGTAGGAGGTCTCTGTCCACCCTATAGCGCTCCACTATCTCCAGCTCATGTAGCCCTTGGTAGGTTACCGTGGGTCTCTATACTCTTCTCCGTCTCCTCACTGTGGGTTGCTCAGCAGCATTCACAACATCACCACCCTCAGCACCTTGCACATGTTGGTTTATGATAGCAAGAGGAGCCCCTAACATTTTGTCTGACTTAAGCTTTTTAAGCTTTCCCTCTTTGTATACTGCAGTGTTGCAGAGTTCTTGAGAAAAAACAGGGGGGATGGTGTTTGCAGAGTTTAAAGTGTTGGGCTGGACTGGGCTAGTCTGCGGCCTGTGTAATTGTCTGATTCTGATATATTTCACCTGGCAGCTCTGCTAGTTCTCCTTGGTTAACTTCCTACTACTTCTTTTCCTTCCTCTTGCCTTTCTGTTTCTGCCCAGGGGGAAGCGTCGCTCAAACAAGCGCAAACACATGAGCACATGTGCGCATACGAGCGCATACGCTGTGTTCATGTTTGCAAGGAGTTTCCTATCTTTTAACAGTGTGCACCTTGGGTTTGAGGTTTCCAAATAGGACAACTGTAGGCATGCCTCTTGCAATCCTGTGCAACTCAAGGCAAACACAAGCCACTGTGCTCCAACTGGCTTAGTCTGATACACCCCCTCATGATGTCACTTATATTCTACTCTTCTATTCACCTACTCCTACTCTTACACTCTTAGGACATGCCTCACATGCTGGGGAAAATTGGGATTCACTATCCTTATCCTCATTTGCATAGGATTGCCTAGTAATGCATGGTTACATATCTCACACTGAGCTTCTCCCCCTTAGCAACCACTAGTCAGTGGCCATGTTGTCTTCATCCTGCCATTCACCTGCATGGCAGAATAAGCTTTTTAGTGAAAATGCCTATTTTTGGCTTTTTTTAAATTATTTTCTTGTTTTTATAAACGCCGCACGTTTGCGCGGTGCTGCGCTATGCTTAAACATCGGAGATCGGGGGAAAAAGTTAAATTTTTATATTTTTGAACATTTTAAAATGCCACTGGCCTTATATTTGACCATTGGCATGCTTCCTCAACTGTATGCATCCTTTATTTGGAGCTGTCATAGCTCTGTTTAGCTAATTGCAGAAATGTACTCCGTTACCAACAGAGTACATTTCTGCAGCAAACACTAATCTTCCACAGACAGGTTAGTGTTTCCTGGATTGCAAATTCACCTCATTTGTATGGCTTTCACCAGCAAATGAGGTAATTTGCATACCATGATGCTGTCCGTGCAACAGTAGCTTTAGCAGCTCTCGTGCACGCCCCCGCCAGCTGTTCCTGGATCACACGGCAGACATATTACCGGTGTAAGCTCCTAAACTCTTCTTGCACTCCATGCAAGCTTTCATAAATCTGGGGGATTGTCTTTATTTTTGGGCCTGTGTCCCACTTCTGTGTATGGCTTTGTCCAGATTTCTTGCTCTGAGGTTGAGAGATATGAGTGTCAGAGCCATCGCCATCAGCAGAGACATTTCAAACTGTACCAAATGACAACAGTCCTTGAACCGAATAAGGAATCAGATGCAAAAAACAGAGAATACAAGAAAAAGAAAAATAATCTGGTTCCACACAGCAGTGAAAATCAATATGTCCTTTATTGTAGTAGGTAAGCGCTTTCTTGGAATGAAGCAGATGTTATTCCGAGAAAGCGCTTACCTACTACAATAAGGGACATATTGATTTTCACTGCTGTGTGGAAGCAGATTATTTTTATTTTTCTTGTATTCTCACATTTCAAACTGTGACCTACCTGTTGCACCCCACTCCCCATTGTAGTGGCTCTGGATGTGTCCAAGCAAGGCAAGGAGCAGTTATGCAGTGTAAGTGTGCAGAGTATTCCACCATCCAAGGAAGACCACATGTACAACCGTGGCTTTTCATCTGTCCTTGATTTTGCAGAATGTTCTGGTTTTCTGTCATATTTTTATACTGTTGATTTATGCTTCTTATTATTCAAAAAATGCATGCTGTTGCAGTGCCCTGTTGCTCTGTATTAAGGTAGCAATGCTTTATTGACCATCAAGTAAGCTTGTCGGAGATTGTAAGATGCAAGTACGCTTTAATAACCATACTGTTAAAGAATTACCAACATTGAAAGCCTTTTCATTGTTGCCATGCAGAGAATATTTACATAACTAGATAACGTATAAGCCTTAGGTATTGAAATGCATATGACATTATTTGAAATAAAGGACAGGACTACAGTATTTTCAGAAGCTCATTACATTTGTTGGAGACTTGCAGTTATCTTTGCAGGCTTTACCCGTAAACTAAACAGAATGCCAATCTATCATGTGTGGTCCATAACTTGTGCAGTAATCCTTTAAGCAATTTATCTTGAGCTTGTTTCTTGTTCTCGGTTCATTTTTTACTTTGATCATGTGTTCCCCATGAAACAAGTAGATTGTTGTTGTGAGGCAGCAGGTCTTTTTTGGATAAGAAACATTTTTATAAGTGGGGGTATCACAGAGATTGCTACTTTCAGCATGTCACTTGGTAATTTTGTAAAGCTGAATATAAATTATAATTAGAACTGCAGTGCAAAGAGAAGTGGTTTCAGCTGAGTGCTGCTTGTTTTATTTTATACTTGATTTTGACTGGCATTCCAGTAATGTATTTAAAAAGCAATTTATTTTTTCATACCTCACAACCTTTTCCATCTAGATATTAAGTTGTCATGTAGCCAACGCATTGAAATATTTTTTCTTCTGCACTTCATTTTGTCTTGATTGGACTCTCGTAATGGCGGTTTGGCACCCAGGGCAGCGTATTTAATTAAAGTTCCAGTTGTTGTGGATTTGAGCATAGCTTCACCCCTTTCTAGTTGGTCACACCCCTTCCCATTGGCCCCACCCATTCAGCTGTCTTCTGCAGCCCCCCTTTAATTTAAAGTCACCTGCCGCCACTGCCAATAAACTACTAATTTCTGGGCTGAAACCACTCCTCCAGGGACAGATAGGCTGCTCAAAGCTCCCTCTCTCACAGTGAACAGAGAAACTTCCTTCTATCCAAGTAAGGTATGGGCAAACACAGAAACTTGTAACACAGCCCTGAATTCAGCACTAACCTGAAAACTGGACTATACTAGCTTAGAAAGGTGGGAAAACAAGTATTTTTTTGTTTTTTTTTCAGAAAATAAACCAGATACAATCAAAAAAACACTTTAAATGCACAGAAATGGCTATCACACTTGAGTGTGTAGCCTACAACATGAAAAACGTTGTCAAGATTCTGAGAGAAAATGACCAAGATGAAACAAACCATACTTTGTAAATTTGCTAATATCTAGCTTTAAATAAAATTTGATGAAATAACCATTTAGAGGCTTATATATCACTAAGCACTCAAAACAATTACTTTTTCTCAGGCCTAGTCCCCAAAGAAAAACACCAGACTACTGCAATTATGACCATTTATTAACCACAACAAAAACAGTTCAATGTTTGCAATTACCAAAGTAAACAATGTAATGCAATGACATTATTATAAACTGAACCCACTTCCCCCCATCATGTTCCAGGTCACATGGCACTCTGTCTCCTGGCTGGCTTGTCCAAACCAAGGTACCCCATGGCACATTACACTTTATTGGGGGGGGTCAATAAAATTGCTCACTCTCCTAGTCACCATGCCAGTCCCATATCCCAGGAAAGTGGGTAAGAGAATACAAAGGGGGATGAAACTAGCCAGCTGTGGCCCTTTAGCTGAACTAGGAGAAAGGGAGGGAGGAAACCAACTAGTTCTGCTCTGCCAGAATGACTTTGGCACATGCAAGTGGAACACTATCAGCCTCCTAACTAAGATGGTCCCCCCAAGTACCTTACTGCCCTGGTGACAATTTCCTTTGAGAAAAGAGGATTATTTGTCTCAGATTCACTTCCCTAAAGAAGCACACCGAGACATTATAGCCACTGCAACCATTTATTAACTACAACAGTGACAGCTGAATGTTTAACTATCACCAACATAAACAATCTATTGCAATAATATAAGTATAAACTGAATTCACTTCCAGCCGTCCTGTATCAGGTCATGCAGAACCAGCTCCCCCAGCTTGCTTTTTGGAACCAAGGTGCCCTGTGGCATGCTGCAGATTATCTGTGGGGTAACATTAAAAGTGTTCATTCTCAAAGCCACCATGCCAATCCCATGGCCTAGGTAAGTAGGGGGGGGGATGCAATAGGGAGACAAATCTGCCTGACTGGGGCCACTCAGGTAGCTATTCCTGTTCTCCCCTTTCCTGATTATAACATAATGTTCAACCAAGTCACTTATTAAATCAGTAACATCAGTAACTTTATTTAAGGCTTATTAATAAGTAGTAATTATTTTTGCAATAGTGTTAAGATGTAGTTTGTGTTGATCCACAATTGCCATATCAAGCTATCCTAGATAAAACATAGTCACAACTCATGCAAAGTAAGGAAAGGAAAAGGGAAAGGTTAAACAAGTCATGGCTAATATCAAACAAATGAATACTGTCAGTCCATGTCCTTGAAATCCCCAGTGCTTCACAACGCCAAAGGTTAAAGAAGAAGGTGCACTGGACAGTCCTTGACTGATAAACTTGAGTGTGGTCTCTGCTGCTGCAGAATATAACATATTACTCCAACCCAGCCTGAGTATGATGGCTGAACAAATCAAAATACTCTGTGGATAGTGATGCTGGACTTCAAAAACAATACTGAATATTTCTGCCAGGAGCCATTGCATAGGTTCATAGACTCGTAGATTATTACTAGGCTAATGACCAATGCCTAGATAAGTCTAGCTGCAAAACCCAAACTAGTTTTGTCCCCAAGTACCTTGGGTGTCTTTTAGGAGGATGTTTGTAAGAAGGTAGCTGAGCATTCTGTGTGTTGGAGGGAGATATGTTTTTTGGGGAACATTTACTTATTGTCAGCCTCTGTCCGTCAGAGACATGGGGGTCAGACCAGGTGTGAATTTATGATTTCCTATCTACTGGTCAGGGTTTCATTTTAAATATGGTCAGGGATGAATGATGCTTCACATGGATGGGGAGCTTACTCCATATTGCAGGGATCTCATGAGACACATATTGTCCTATATGTGTCACAAACAAAGCTAAATCCTTGGATCTAGTGTTTTTGGTGCTGTATTGCAGATATGCAAAAGATCCATCAGGGCTGGATCTGAGGATGCCTTATATGCCAGGCATAGATTGCCTTTCAGTAACCTGTAAGATACTGAGTGCAGAGATAGGGCCTTAAGGCAATCTGTGTATGACATGGTTTTCATACCCTGGATTTTCATGGTGAGGAACCTTTGTGGTCATTCCAACTCTTGTAAGTGCTGGTTTGGTACATATCAAAGGGAGCATTGTACTCAATCATGGGTCTGAAAAGGGACAAATAATTGGTACTATGACTTCATTTGACCCAGATGCCATACCCTTACTTATAAGCTGGGTGACAAAGAATGATTTTCTTACTATTTTGGCTATGCGTTGGTCAAACGTGGGCTTACTGACTACATATGTTCCCAATTCGCTGACAACCAGATGAACTCTTAGGGGTGCTTTATTAATGAAGTAATTAACTTTGGGTTGGCAATTTCTTAAAGGGCACTATAATGTATTTCTTGGCCTTTAGTTTTAGTCTGTAGCTTTGGCTTAAAAAATACCACACTGCAAAAGCAGAATAACTAAAAAACACACACGAAGACTGGAATAACGGTCACTATCCCAACTCTTTACTGTGCTTCCTAGTACTTTGGCATTACGCCTTCCTGGGAATAATTCACATCAAGGATAGTGCATATTATGTACAAGTCCATCAATTACACAATAAAACAATTAGTAGTAGTAGTGTAGTAGTAGTGACAAAAATACATCTGAACTTTGACACATTCATTATCAACTAAATGAATTGTTGCTGAACTCTAACCTACAAATTGTCAACATCTCATCGCACTGTGATGGAAATACATAGATAAAAAAAATCCTATAAATCAACACTTTAAACACTAAAACTTGCTAAATATAACACCCAGTGCAAGGTCCCCTCAAGGACCAATGTAAACATTCATGTTTGCAAATTGTTTTCAGCAATATATATATATATATATATATATATATATATATATATATATATATATATATATATATATATATATATATATATATACCAAAAAAAATAATAAACCATGTTATACTGTAAATAAAAATCTATAAATGAAAGCATTGTCTGAATTTCAAATAATGCTAAAAAACTGATATCAAAATTGATTTTACACATGCAAATCAAGTTCCATGTTAAAACCATTTGGCCACAAGGTTCTATAATTAATAATACATCTAGTCTCCATTCTTAAAATGGTACATGCATGATCAACACTTTGTTTTACATAAGGCTTAAATAATACACTAAAAAATAAATCCCTTGTACTTCCTTTATGAACAGAATTGAAATGTTGAGCCACAGGATTGTTGAGTCTCCCATGTCTAACATCCCCTAGATGCTCCATGATTCTTTTCTTAACCATTATTTTGGTCTGTCCAATATACTACTTGATGAGCTGGCAACTACATCCAATGGCATAAACAACCCCACTACTACTACAATTATAAGATCCTAGGGCCCTGAATCTTTTTCCATTGATGAATCTCCCCAAAACGTTCTTGACCTTATCACATACCTTACATCTTCCACACCTGAAAGTGCCCACTGATCTATCACTGTATATAACTCTATTGGTGGCCTTTGAATTAAGTAACTCTTTTAAATTGCATTTAAATTTATAATTTGTAGCTTTGGCCTCAGCCATTTGTCTGTTTTAGGCCCTTTTGCAGGATGTTTAATGTTGTGGGTGAATCTGTGATATCTCCCAATTTATAGTCATCTGCAAACTTGCTGAGCCAGAGGGCCTTGATATTATCCTTCACTTCTGAGACGTAGATGCCAAACAGGAACAGGACCAGCACAGAGCCCTGAGGTACTCCTCTGGTGACCAATCTCTTGGTGGAAGTGATCTCACCAGTCCTGACTTCTTGGGACCTATCTGTGAGCCAGCCAGCATTCAGTGAGTTAAGTAGGGATTTATGCCTATTTCAATGAGTTTGGCAACTATTCCTGAGTGGGTTATCATATTAAACACCATAGCCAAGTCAAGGTGGGCAGTATGGACTGCTTTCCTCTCATCCATTGCCTTAGTGACACTCTTGAAGAAGGCTATCAAGTTAAGTGTACAAGACCTTCCCTTGACAAAGTCAAAGTGTGATGAGTCTAATATCCATGGGTTGCCAATGTCCTTGTTGATCATTTCTATTATAATTCATTCCTAGGCTTTGCATTTTAGGCCTATCGGACTGATGATCTGTAGTTTCCAGGATAAGTTGATGGACCACCCTTATAAAGAGGTATGACCATTGTAATTCTTTATGTACTTGGTATGTAACCTGTTTTGAGGCTGTGTTTGAAGAGTCCTTCAAGTCATCCCAATAGTTCATATTTTACACTATTTAGGAAGCAACCAAGACTATTGTCAGGGCCCATTGAGGCAGTAATTTTGGGCTTAAAAAGTGCTGCCAGGGGCTGTTCCCTGCTAAGAGTTGGGGGATATGCTAGAATGGATTTTGCTAGGGGTAGCTGGGGGGGGGCAGGGTAAGTGGGAGGTGAAGTTACAGCTGAATTTGTCAGCCAGCAGATTTGCTATGTGTATTTGCCAGGTAGGTGTAGGTGGTACCATTTACCACCAATTCAGCACACCTTTACCTTTAAGATTTCAGACACAGCTGAAGAAGGTCTGCTGATTGTCTTTAGCCTGCGAGGCTATCAGTCTTTTGAGCTGTTGTCTTTTTGAGAGTTGCTCTTTATGATTTTGGCCATGACGTTTTTTCTTTTGTTATATACCCTGTTGAGATAAGGATTGCACCAGTGAGGTTTTATTTTCGGTGTCTGTTATGAGCTTATTTCTGGTCTTTGGCATCTTTGCCGTTATTTACATGTTTTTACAGAGTTTATGTGAATAATTCTGCATAGATTGCTATGATCTTGGATTTCGGAAGGGGCATTGAATTTTGACAAACGGTTGCTTAATAGGATGTAGTTAGTTAGCTTTAGAATAATTCCTAACAGTTATAGGTATAGATGAGTTTTCTGAGTTGAATTATATTTCAAATGAGACAGCTTTGTGATCTGACCTTACCAGTTATTATGTGACATATGCGTGTGGGGGGGGGGGTAGCCCTCTCACATATAGGTGAGTTCTAGGTCCAGTTTGTTTAAACCTCTGGTTGGAGTGTATACTACCTGGTCCAGGTGTTTGCATTAATAAAGTGCAAGAAATGTGCCCATGAGTTTGAGGCAGAATATGTTTCCCAGTCTATAGAGTGGTAGATAAAATCCCCCATGAATAAGTTATTTGGTTGGATGCTAAGAGCCTTGAGTAGGTCAAGTATGAATTATGAGTTTCTTGGGACATAGGATATGGTAAGGGACTTTATCTATGGCGGCTTGTACATAGATGAACTCCAGCATCATCCTTTTTAACCATCCTGGAGGTATATTTGTTGCTAATGCAGGTCAAGAAACCTGTACCTTTAGTCTGTGCTGTTGTTGGTCTAAATGTGTGGAAGGCATTGTAGCCTTGCACAGCTGGAGTACTTTCTGTGACTTTGAACTTAGTCTTAGTAATGGCATATATGTCTATATTCTTCACAGGGTGGACAGTCTGTAGGGTATAGACTTTCTTGTTGAGACTTCTATATCAGATATTTACTAAGATTTGAACCCACAGACACTCAACCTCGATTTACAGTGCTACATTGAAATGAACACTTTGCAGCCAGCCTGATATCTTTAATATAAAAGTGAAGCACCAACCCTCATGGTCTATGAACTTGATGAATAACACTATGAAAGGCTGTCAAAAACTGTGAACACTGCAGATCAGGAAAGCCTTTTAATATGATCTTAACTGAGGCTGAGTCCATCCCCAAGTTGACACAATCTGACCTTTTTCTGCTCTTCTGAAAACTAATATAATGAAGAAATGCCTAGTGATATTAATGTGTGTAATACTTGTGAAACACAAACTTAATCAAGTCATCAAAACCCAAGAGCTAGCTGCATCTAACATGGATGGTGAGCCTATTCCATAGTGCATGGATCCTTTTAGACACATATTGGTCTCTCCAGCATGTTCTAAGTGACAAGCAAAATTTAAATGCTTGGAGCTAGTGTTTCTGGTGCTGTTCATTTTGTGAATGTGCAAAAGATCCATCAGGTGGAGGAGGCCTACTGCCCTGCTCCTTTAATGACTTCAATTGTCTGCCCTTCCCTTTCAAAGCAAAAAGTGTGTGGAATAATGCACACCACTGGGAGATGCTACACCTGTAAAGCTTTCAACAGAATAGTAGTTGTTGATAGCACTTCCATTAGTCAGCATAAGGATCACTTCATGCAGTGAGTCAGAGATCCAAACACCCTGAGGGTTGCAGTTCAGCACACAGAACAGACAGGGGAGAGGAAGCTGTGAATAATCTGACCTGCTGTCCTAGATCCATTTGATCTATCTTTGATCTCTGGTAATAAACAGTAACAGACTTTTCAGATACATGCACATTGGCCCATGTTAACGACAACAACAATTCTCTAATAGAAGGTCCCCCAGTACAGCCAACACTTAAGGGTAGCCCAACCAGTATATGAATGATAACCAGGAAGGATTTGATGACAATCTACCAAAAGGCTGACAAGTATGTTCTTGTTAAACAGGCCTTCTGCAGTCAACACAATAACGCAAAACACTTGCCTAACCAATAACTATCTTAGAAACCACCCACAATTTAGTAAAGTCTGGTAAGCCTAATAATTTAACCTATAGGCTAAGAGTTGTCAAGTGAATATGAATAGCCTTCTCTGCCTTAGTAAGTTAACACTGGGAGACCATATTAGCAAATCAACCCTGAAGACCAGCTTCTGCCCTCCACTGATAACTGCCTTCAAAACTCTGCAAATTTCTGCAATACTGTATCATTTGGCTTCTTAGGACTGGTTGCCAAAGAGTGGGAAACTAAACTTTTAATTACTCTGCACCAATCAACCATTACCAGGGCAGGATGATGGTTGGTACGTTGCAGGCATCTGGAACCAACATCTGAAATCTGCCAAGCTGCAATAGAATGAGAATATCAACAATTTTACAGGCATCTGGAACCAACATCAGAAATCTGTCAAGCTGTAATCGAGTGAGAATATCAGCAATATTATTGTCTTTACCTTGAATATGCATACTTGTAAATGACAGATTAATCTACAGCCTATCAAATATCGACTCTCAACAATAATTATATCCATCTGGACATGGATATTTGCTTTTGAAGGAGCAGCACTGCAGCTTGAATATCAGAATATCAAACTACTCTTCTGCTTTGAAAATGATCCTGCCGTGTAGCAGTGGCTACCCAGATGGAATAAGCTGGAAAAGAGTAATGTCTTTCTTCACTTGTTTTGACCAAGATTCTGACCAGGGGGATGAAAATAATTGACCTTGAAAAATACTCCCATCCACATTCCCTCAGCTACATTGTGAAAAGATGGACATCTTAAGAATAGACCCAGTCACTCTGAAAATAAGAAATCACATTATATTCTGCTAGGAAAAAAAACAACCGATGTCCATATCCTACTTTATCCTGCTGATGACCCAAACTGTGTGATGCTTCTTCCTTTTCCATTTGAACAAGTTAGCCAAGGATCAGATAAATGCCATAGCCGGAGTGACAGCCCAGCATGCAGTACTGAACAGACACAACAGTTGCATAACCTCTTGTACACTGGCCTTCTCAGCTTGCAGGAATCCATTGATAAGATCTGCTAGCTGCACGGAGGCTAAACATAGCTGAATCAACATTGAAATCTACACTCAAAAACATTAAAAACTCAGTAGATCCCTTTTTCTTGTCCTTTGCCAAAAGCAGTCTCAAATCAAGACATATCTGTGAAACAAATTCCATTCCTTCATTTGCACTTGCCAGTCCACAGCCCACAAATAAATAACCATCCAGATAGTCTACAGTAAACTGGTTGGGGGCCCTACATTGCCCTATCCAGTGCAGAGTGGAACTAAATTTCTTAAATGTGGAGCAAGCCACCAAACACTCCATGGGCATGGCCTCACCAAAGTAAAACCACCACTCAACGCACTTGCTCAATAAAGGCCAGTCCTGTGCCTGAATTGGCATTAATTTAAACATTGAATCTCTGTTCATTTTCCCCTAACCATGAGTCTGAAAAACTATGAATGATCTTGGTGGTGTCCTCCAGAAAGGAATACTGAACCTGGTTCTCTACATGACCAACAATGCATTTTACAATGCTCCCTCTGGAAAAGAAAGGTGATGGATAACCATGTACTGTCCTTATTTTTTCTTAGGTACTATACTTACGGGGAATCTGAAGTGAAACAAGTTGAGGAGAAGACAATGGGCACACAATCCTTCGGGCCAAAACTTCTTTTTAAGTAACTCTAAGATGATGTGTTCTTTGCTCAAAACCAAATATAAGGGATAAAAAATCAGGCTCACCTGTGCATTTGCTGACAAAAAAAAAAAATAAAAAAGCAACTAAAACTCCTACCAATAGCTAGTCTCATGCCTTGGCATTAGGATAGTCTGCCAAAAATCTTCCAAGAATCTCAGCCTTGATAGCAGAACTTGGTGAATCATCTATGCAGAAAGGCTCGAAAGGCATGATCACCTTAGGCTGTCATAAAGGAATTCCTGTTTTTACCATCATTACATACTGGACAATTTCACCTGTGGGTGGCAGTTTACTTCAGGATAGTCCATCTTTGGCTGAACACTTGACTGCTTGGTGGCTTCTGCCACATTGGGATCATAGCATGTAAGAACTGACATTTCAGCTAAGCACATAATCCACTATTATAGACCCAACAGGCCTTAGATGTGACCTTTGCCTCAATAGTGCCAGGTAAAAATGAAACTGTAGGTCTCTTGATCACCAAACCCAACCAGGTGTCTACATGTCTCTCACCTCACCTCAGTATTTTATGTCTAGCCTTCAATTTCATAAATTTCTGATTGCACAAGGCCCAGAATACTCTCCAAACCACTGCGCCTCCCTGATAAATGAAAAAAAAGTTGCAAAGCCTGCTGGGGGTCCTATTTTTACTACAATGGCCATGAAATAAATAAACCCAACCACCCAGTTGTCTCAGCTCTGAACCCACTCTTTTCCAGTCGTTCTCTTCCCCAATGCTGCCAAACAGGGATAAGATCCTTACTGCTCAAATTCTCCATATCCATTAGCCACTGGACATTGTCGCTGTCTACTAATTCAAAAATGTCTATGAAGTCACTCACTTTTATAAGTGTATCCCTAATGGATGTGGGAATGAGTGCTAGAACAGCCATACCAGGAACCCTTGATGGCAGGTGTACAGTACCCTAACCCTGTGATGGCTAGCTAAAGGCAAGTGAGAAAAGGTGAAAAGGGTGGCTGCTCCTTGCAAGTGGGAGTCAGACATCTCCCTGGAAAAAGCAAACTGAGGTGAGTATAATCCCATCTAAATAAATAAATCAAACAGCCTATCTCTATCACCATCGGGCAAGGAATCCAAAATCCCCCTTCTGCTGTCTGGCCTAAAACTTCACCCTCCATTGTGATTTGAGAAGTGCCATTACCTGTGGGAGGCTCTGGCTGCTCAGTGATATCAGTTGCTGTAAAGAGGTCTTTTTGCACAGGTTCTATGGGACTCTTCTGAACCCAGCATCTCTTAGCTGCTGGAATGTTAACAGAAAATTCATCTCATGTGTCCATTATCCCGGACCTTTTGCCTTGCAAATATTTTTGACTTCCAGTGGTCCCAGCATTGTAGTCAAAATGATCTTTTGCCTGGGATACAATGGCTTCTCGTCTGGTCTTAACATCCTCTCTGGTCAACATCACACCCTGGAAGTGAAAAAAACAAAAAAAGAAAAAAAAATAATTATTCATTAATAACATAACTATCCGAGTCCATCATTCTGAAGACCATAAATAGATGGTAATGCCCTACCAGAATGGCTAACACCTTACACATGCTTGCTACCCCAATTCATTCCTGCATCAATTTAATTATGCATAAGTTAACGGCCCTATACCCTAGATCCCTCTCATAATGTAGAATCTGACCCTTTATTAGGTAACTATCAAGAGTAGTTTGATAACCACTGTTCCCAACCAGCTAAAGCTGTTAACAATGCACAGTGCATAGTCCCTTAAATCGCATTTTAATTTTTTTTTACATTAGAACAAATTAAAAGCACCATATGATGACAAGACCTAGAAAAAGCATAGAAAAATATAATTAACTGGTGATGTTCTGTTAAAACTGTGATTAGGGGGAAAGCAGTATTAAACACTTCACCATTGCCACTAAAGACATCAGCATTGATCACTGTGTTGGTAAAATGCTAAAAGGAACATCCTAAGATGGCATTTAAAACCAAGCTGTCCCATAATAATGTTGTGACAAATAAAATTAATATACCCCATTATGAGTAAATGCAATTAACTCAATTACACATTGACTACAACCCAAGTTTTACCTAAGTAACTGCAAACCAGTGATTGAAAATTGCAAATAAAACTGTATAAGTAAAATGGGAAATGTATTCATAGTGGTCACTTTGTCCCTTAACTCTTGCTGTAGTATTCCTATCACATTATTTTGTATATCTAAGCTTAAGCTCTGCCATAATCATACCAGTGTTTCACTGTGTACATGAATATATATTTTTTTATTTTTATTTTTAATAGGATCATAGACTCATAGTAGAATACTAGGCTAAGGTCCCAAAGGGCCTTTTTAAGCCTAGACAGAAGATAAGTTAAAAACTCCCTCATTGAGATAAGGTGAAGAAGCATAACCTCTACTCTCTTACCACCATCTGTCCTCTATGCTTCCCCAATCTCCACTAATCTTCAAGTCTCACAACTGTCCCAACTTGAACAATGTTATAATAAAATAACCAAATTTGCAATAGACTATAACAGTAGAACACACCACTGCCTAGACCTCAGAGAAATAAACTTGTTAGAACTATCACATCACCTAGTTTGTTCTTAACTACAATGCTCAGACTTATCTATAAGCCATAAAAATTGCCCAGCACTTAATAAATAAATACAACACTACCTCTAATAGAAGTTTTCACTCTAGATAAATCACTATGACCAGATCATCTAATACTGTGGGTGACTCTCTATAGTCAAAAGGTGTTGATAAACTATGGAACTTCATCCCACTACCACTGAATTCTAGTCAGAATGCAAAATCATTTAAACACAACTAAAATCAATGGATCGGGCCTTGTAGATCAGCAACATAAATACTACCATTAACTTTACCTTGCTATTATCATCAGACCATTTCTCTTCATTCACAATCCTCTACCCTACAACTAGTTTTCACTAATATCTGACTAGTTTTACTAACATCTCCCAGCTATATGCATTGTTTTGTGACACTGCTCACCCCCACCTCTATACTTCTGTTTTAAACCTTATGATAGCCATATATATATATATATATATATATATTATGTTACAAAACCAAGCCCAAACAAAAGAGATAAATGGTATCTGTTCCCAAGCACAAGCGGATACAAGCTGCTCAGCAAAAAACGATAGATGTAACTCCAAATAGCAATGGATGTAACTCCGGTTGCATCAAGTCCAAAAACAATGTCAAAGGCAGTCAAACTGATATCGCCAAAGTGGATGTAGAATAACTAGACAGTACGATTACAAAGAATCCTTTAATAAAAAACGTTTTTTATTAAAGGATTCTTTGTAATCGTACTGTCTAGTTATTCTACATCTACTTTGGCGATATCAGTTTGACTGCCTTTGACATTGTTTTTGGACTTGATGCAACCGGAGTTACATCCATTGCTATTTGGAGTTACATCTATCGTTTTTTGCTGAGCAGCTTGTATCCGCTTGTGCTTGGGAACAGATACCATTTATATACATATATATATATATATATATATATAAATGTCATTGAACATGTTTTATACCCTGACCTCTTAACTACAAGCTTAATATTTTTTGCCATACCCAATTCCTTATCACACCTTCATTTATTTGTGTTAAGCACTTATCACATGCTCTATTAGCTATCTGACAAACCCACTAATGCACTTCCTCAGATGCTCAGTGTTCAGTATCTACTAATGCATATGTGTCTTTTATACTGTAATAGTTGCCTCTATTTTCAAATGCATGTAATCTAATTAGAAAGCATATGTGTAATGCTTGTGTATAGCTTTTAATGTCTGTTTAAAAATGCTTGTAATTCGTGGAGCTGTTCTTCCGAGGGCTCCACTAAAAAGGGTTTTTGGCAAACCCAATAAACAAAAGTGAGATAAATAAAAATAATAGCATGGATTGCACAGGTGATATTTTAGATTTGTAATAGCACAGACCAGTTTTGAATTGGAGTGACCACAAGGAAAAATAATCATAAGATCCATTTTCATTGTGCACCTCAAGATTTTATTTTTGATCCCTTAAACACCCAAATAGAAAACTTTCTCAACTCAATTACAGTTCCCTCTCTTAATCTAGATCAATCGTCCCTCTTATCCACCCCGCTTAATATTCAAGAGATTCAAAATGTCATTAGCAATCTCAAAGCAGGCAAATCTCCTGGCCCAGATGGTTTTACCACCAACTTTTTTAAAACCTTTAGTTTAAAACTTGCCCCTATTCTTCTCAAGGTTTTCAACTTTATTATAAAAGAAGGAATTACTGACTTACATTGGAATATCTCAAAAACAATTTTAATTTTAAAAAATGATCAAGACAAAACAGATCCTCACAGTCACAGACCCATCTCGCTTATTAATGTAGATATTAAAATATTTGCTGCTATCCTGGCTAACAGACTTAAACAGATAATGCCTCATATAATATCACAGGATCAAGCTGGATTTATGTGCAACAGACACACATGGGACAATACTCTAACTTTAGATTCTCTAATACACTTCACTAAAAGAGATAAAAATATGTTATATGCCCTGACTCTTGATGCCTCAAAAGCATTTGACAGAGTAAATTGGGACTTTCTATTCTCCACCTTGTCCCATTTCAATATCCCTAAAACTTTTTCAGATATGATCAGAATTCTATATACAAATTCTTACACCTCTTTACATATAAATAAAAAAACATCTAATACGATTCTGATTACCAGTGGTACAAGGCAAGGTTGTCCACTTTCTCCTTTCCTTTTTAATATATATATTGAACCTTTTTTCCTCTATATCGTTCAGAATACGCACCACACGATCCCTAGAATATTAAACACACAAGTTGCTTTATCGGCTTTTGCTGATGATTTGAATCTATACTTTCACTATCCCAACTCTGACTTACCCAAAATTGTAAATGCAATTAATAATTTTTCTTGTGCTTCTAGTCTCCAAATTAATAAGAAAAAACCACATATCCTCCCAATTAACCCTGACGCTCATAAATCCTTCTTTTTCCCTGAATCCTCCTTCCATATTTCATATAGTATCAAATATCTCGGCATTAATTTTGAACACAACCAAGCCTCTATGCTTCAAAATAATTTACTAAAATCGTGGGCTTTTATCTGTCAAGGCTTACAAAGGTGGAAACTCTTGAAATTAGCATTCCTTTCTAAAGTAGCCATTGTAAAAATGAATATCTTACCGAGACTTCTATATCAATTTAATGCTACGAATATAATAATATCAAACAACCTATTCTCCAAATTCAACAAAAACATAGCAAAATTTCTCTGGTTTCCCAAGAAAGTCAGGATCTCTTACTGTAAACTTACTTTCCCCAAAGAGAAAGGAGGGGTGGTCTTCCAAACTTTCATCTCTACTATACGATCATCTCTTCAAACAGACTATGGTCCATTTCAAACATGAATACTAAATCACACGCGCATGTTCCTGCATGGTTGAAGATTTGGCACCGTCATGTGACCGCCAACAAAATCAACCCAAAAGCTATCCCATTTCTTTCCCATCTTTCTCTAAATAATTCCAAATTACTCCCCTTACTGAAGCATAAAATTAGATTATTCCAAAAAATGATTAAAGACATTAATCTCAAAAATACTCTTCCCCTTCTACAACCTCTTCATCTTAATCCAAATCTTAAAATTAATAGCAATATGATTGATCTCTCTGAATTCCCCCTTATCATGGACCTTACGGTGTGGGACCTTCTCAAACATAAGTCTTTATCGATTACAGAACTACGTGGAATTTTTAAGGCCAATAATAAATATACAGTCATCCTCCGTCAACTACGAGAACTCATATCCTCACAAATTATATGTATTCCATCTTATACACGGGAAATAGATAAACTATCTGAAATTATTTCTACACTTTCTAACCCCACTAAAACCATCTCCTCCTCCTACAAGTTACTAAAACCATTACTCTACAACAATAATTGCCTTTTCTCCACCTACTGGGACAATACAAATCCACCTATCACAGAGGATCAAAAACTACTAGCCATAAAAACCACTCTAGAACTTGCCCCCTTCAAAAAATTATTGTATACCCAATTGATGTTGAATAACAACTCGTACTATACACCTGTAATACTCAATAAATTTAATCCCAACAATTCCCCTGCTTGTACATGTTGCCCCTGTCTGAGAGCCGATCTCTTTCATATCATATGGCACTGTAGCCATTCCTATAAATTATGGTGCTCTCTCAAAGTGCGACTAAAAAAAATGGGTTACTACAGTTCCACACTCACATGGGAAACAGCCATATTAAATATTCCACTAGTTAAGATGCCCAAGTTACACTTGCACATTTTAATTACTCTTTGTTCTCTAATCAAACTCTACATCACTAATAATTGGATAGATCGAACAAAAATGTCTTGGCAGGGTTTTAAAGAGATGGCAGTTAAACATATATCAGCTCAAAAACTCATTATTCTTGGTCTTAGGAAGAAAGTCTATTTCACCAATCTATGGAAATGCCTATTAGATGTAATTCTATGTGACTAATGTCTTATCTCCTCATTTTATGTGTCATTCCCTTAATTATACCCTTTGGGGTGCCATTTTTTTTCTCTTTATTTCTCTCATACTCACAGTTTATTGCTATGTCTTTATACTTATATGGTAGCTTGGTTGGTGTTTTTTTTTTTAAAGGGTGTTTTAACGGTATTCCTTGTTCATGGTTTAACTTGCATGTTTTTATTTAGTATTGTACTGTTCTTCAATTCTGTATGTATTGTTTTTTTTTTTTTATTTGAAATAAAAATAAAAAATTATTTGAAAAAAAAAAAGATTTTATTTTTGCTTATCTTGTATGTGTGTTTTTTTTTTTTGGGGGGGGGGGGTCATGTGGCTAATTCCAGTGGTAGAACTTTGAAATCTAAGTTGGAAACTTTGAGAGGCTGATGCATTACAGTCTCCTTACAAGCTGAAAATGCCATTAATTTTTAAATAATCATAAAAGCAATAAAGGCTGAATTATAATTTCCTGTAATAGCCTTGATAAGAAGCATCTCAGTGTATGACTAAATATTTGTAGACGATGATAAAACCTGAAGCTTGAACCATTTCTTCACAGCGTTCTGAAAAGTAAAACAAAAGGAGAGCAAGCTGGACATCTTCACGATGCCACCCCCTAAGGCAAAAAAGTAACTGCCCAGGAAATCTCCTTTCCCCCAGTTTCTTGTTATTATTATCATATTTTAATGTGATTCATACAGGCTTCATATGGTCTGGATTGTCATTTTGACCCATTTTGGCTAATGATAATAAGGTGTGAGTTCACTATATATCACAGTTAGGCCAGTTCAACCTAAAATTTGAAAGTTCATGGTCTTCTGTATGCATATTGCTGCATATATATATATATATATATATATATATATATATATATATATATATATATATATATATATATAGTTGATGTTTTCAAGATGTAAGCCTCTTTGATCAACGCAGATCTGTAACAGTTGCTCATTGTCTCATACTGTGCACAGCATCAAAGCTTTGGACTTCTGCTTTTATTCAGTATTGTAGAAAAACATAAACTTGTGGCTTTGGGATCACTAACACTGTTGTTTCTCTAGTAATACAACTTAAGTCAACATCTGCTGTGGAATTTCATTTGTGACTGTGATTTGTTGATAAGCTATAGACAAGCTTTATTTTCCCATAGACTATAATAGGGAAGTGGATAAAAATTTTAAAATTAATTTATTTAATCGTTTTGTATTTACATTTGAGTACTAGAGTAGAACGCTGATTGGTACAGATCCACCTCAAGTTCAGTCTTCTTGTAAGTACTTCCAAAAAAGAAACAGAAATACATAGCTGGCAAAATAGAACCACAATTATTAAAGAGTGCAGAATAAAAACATTTAAATATTTAGCAATTAGTGAGGATTCATGGGACTGCAGATGAAATAAAAAACATACCCCCGGATTCATGAAGCTCGGCGCAGGGACGGTGGTAGGCTTGTGCCGACAGTGCGGCATGAAGATGGCACAGTAGTGCCAAATGCATATTAATGAAGGAGCACTGCTGACACAGCCACATGCACAGAAAAGGAGCGTGAGTGCATAGGGCATGTCGAAGTGCCACACGGGGGCATGGAAATGACAGCTGTCGACGTGCAACCTAAAATGCTTGCATATAACAAGTTGCAAGATAGTAATCACATCTGTCAGTGTCCGTGGATACTGAAACGTATGCAAAGCATGCAAGAAAGTACCTGCAAACACAAAGTGAAGAAGCAAACACAAATGCACAGTAGGGAATAACGGGTCCCTATCCCGCGAAAAAATGACATGGAAGACCATGTGGCCGTAGTCCAACGCAGTGTAGATAGCTATACCAAGTGGAAGTGAAACACATCATATGTTAGCGAGCCGCAGGTAGGTACATCCAGCCCGATTTTGAGGGTCACCAGCTAACCCATAATGTGCGGGAGGATACACAGCTGGGCAGATGTGTCCATAACAAAATACACGAGAAATGTAGATATCTAGCGACCGTATGTCCGAATCATATCCCACAAGACATGTAATAGTCACATACAAAAGGTATGTCCGTATGTCACATACCAAATGTGATAGGAAATAGAATAAGCATGTAAATGAAACAGAAGGAGCATATAAACAGCTACAACAATAAGGACACATGTAGGCTGAAAGGAACAGTATTATCTGTACCATCGACTAGGATTACCACCTGTCCCACTTTGTGAGCGACAGTCCCTCTTTGGGCAGTTGTGTCCTGACAAAAACTTGTAAAAATGGCAAATGTCCTGAGATTTTAGGACAAAATTAATCCCTATACATTATGTAATAGTTGCATTAAACAGTTTTTCTGTATCTAAATTACATAAATGTTATAAGAAACAGAATAAGCAACTAAAATGCTACAAGAATAAGCTTTTATATAGGCAAGAATTTTAAGTTCTATCCTGTGTACTGACCGTGGGTATGTGTTGCCCTGTAAAATGTGATATTTGTACCAAAAATGTCCCACTTTGGCCAATTGAAAAGGTGGCAACCCTACTGTCGACTGTGGGGAGGTGTTGTCCACTACAGTCAGATATGTGTATGGAAGATATCCCATCCTGGACATAGGAAAAGGTGGCATCCAACCAATGAGTACAACAGGCTGCCAAAATCCGGAAGTCAGCGGTACAAGCCGAACTTGTCAGGATGTGTCACAGTCAAACGGGTAGTACCCGGGTATACCAACCATGTAATGAAAGTTAAGTATGGGCATGTACCTATGTGCGTGAGGTATAGCATGTGGAAAGCAAACATGGCAGGGTTGTCCTCACAACCATACAGGTACCTGACACATGTAGGGTATTCAATGTGTTACTCTGGCCGTGTCATGGGCCAGCAACCAAAGCAGTGATGTATGGGGTGTGAGGAATCTGTGTGTGTGTGGTGGATGGGTAATGGTACAATCCTCCAAAGTGATACTGTGTCGTATGCAGAATAGGTAAACCGGAGGTGTATGAGGGAGCAGCGGGTGAAGCTGAAAGAAACACAAACACATGTATAAACAGCTGCAATACAAGCAGACAGGCCATACTGTAGAACACAATCCCGCAAACATATGAATATTGAAATGTGCGATACAAATGTATAGATATGTCACCGGCACATACCCACAGATTGGTCCTGCTGGAACTGGCCATAGCAAATGCAACACACCTGGATGCATAATGGACTACCCAGCATCCCCTCCACATCACACAACCCGCTCCCGTACTTGAACGTCCACCAAATCCAGCCGTACTTGGCCTACTGGTTTGATGCAGCCACAGCTACACATAGTGACCACTACGCATATGTAGTAGGTAGTGTCACCCTAGGCAGTTACAGGATTGCAAACTATGTATCCCTTGCATGTAAAGCCCTCAGCACATTTTCGTAACTCCAAAAAGATGTTCGTTATTTCGCTTGTTGTGGATCGGTCCAATTTTTGGATATCCCTCATGGGATACGTAACCTGTGTAAACATTAGAACGGAAGACACGAAGTCCAGTCCTGTAGATATCTGGACAGAAGTTGGAATTTGCATTAGAGGTGCACGACACTGTCCAGCCCTAAGTGGTCATGCATAACCTACTACCCAGGATAAAACACCTGCCCGTGACGCACATGTCCCGACACGAATAAGCGGGAAAATATATTGCACACATTCACATAGTGGCAAACGGTATAAGGGTGATGAAGGCACTGACGTAAACAGGATAACCCTGATCTACTGTGTGAGGGACAAGTAATGTGTGTGTAGGTGTGACTGACCATACCTGTCAACCTCTGAGAGCAAGATATCTGGACAAAGCCGTGAATAAAAGTGGGACAAAGGCCCAAAAGTAGGGACAGTTTGTAAAGATCGCTCTTAGAAACTTAGAAAGTTGATAGAATAACAGTTTATACATTGGCATTAATTTCCTGAAGAGTATGAAGTCTGAAACTCAACTGTCTGTCATTATGTTCTGACTTCAGTCTTTAATGATTAGCTACTGATTTGCCAGAAAACAACAGTGTATTACAGAGGTCCATACATATTTACAGTAACAAACCTTCACATTTGTTTACTGTACTACTGCATATCTGTAGTTAATTAATGTCCAAAATAATAATCCTCATATGAATGCATACAGAAAATAGTCAAATGTGAATGGGAACCTCACCGTGGATTATGTATTGTAACCACCCCCACACATGTTATGTATTGCCAACATAAAAAGCTGCTGACAGGTGCCAAACACCTGTGTCTGTAAACACAGGTAAATATTTGTAAAATGGACAAATTCTGTCCATGTGCTTTGTCTGACATTTGAACTCCGTCAAGGCAGTTCCGTTCACCAGGCGGACAAGCCTAAACCCAGATAACCACATGAACACCCTGAAATCAAAGACTTGCATGTGCCAGGACTATAAGCCTTGGAGTTCTGCATATCCTTGGAGTGATTAAATATGCAGCTTGGATCCAGAGCAGTAGGGAATAGGGAATGTGTAATATGTAGTACCGTGTTTTTCCCAGCAGGAGAATGGATGCCTGTGTTGTAAGTGAAGCGGTGAGGCATATGTTAATGTAGCTATGTACTATGGGTATGCATATAAATGAGTCAGAACACCAATAGTATAGTGGTTACAGCATCCGGCCAATGTGAATGCAGTCCCGGTTCAACTACGACTACAGCACATATAATTTTAAAGTGTAATGAATGCATCTGTGCTGTAAAGACATTTAAATATGTAAAGGTGAACGTGTGTTTCGCATATGTCCGTTAACTGGATTACAGATATTTTACTGGTACCGTCACAATTAATAAAGCCCACGTAAGCACAAAAACTTAGTAAACATATGTAACCCACAATAAGGATATGCAAGTGCGCCTGCGCGTGTGTAATCCGCTCACAGCATAGCAAATGAATGCTGTTTTCTACACGTTATTTATATATCTATATATGGATATACATATTTGTGTATAGATATATAGCCACAGACTTAAACTAAATAAATATATGAAATAAAGAATGTACAGACATATATATATATATATATATATGTATACACACACACAATACATTAATTGATATATACATAAACATATAAACATATGTCCTTGTAGATATCACACATATACATAAATAGGTTACGTCATAGCTATTATGGACAGACATACAGACATGCAAGAAAGGTAAATACACTGCTGCTTTCCAAACCATTGGCCGGAAAGTACCAGTGTGCCAGATCTGCAAGTTCTACTCTTTAAACATGGATATAGGTGTCCTTTGCAGGACCCCAAAAATTGATCCACTACAGGCACCGTCCTGTAATGATTGAAGCAAAGAAAGCCACATCCACAGCTACAATATAGCTGTACATGCAACAGTAGCTTGTGCAAGGGTAATAACACATGGGTTGACAGAATGTATGACATATGTCCCGATACGCGGAGAGTGGATAGTGCTTAGAAGTGTCTTCATACTTTATTATCGCTCACATTAAATATGTCTTATGACTACTGTGGAGGGGTCTCAGGTATGGAAATCATGGGCATGCAATAATAGGCCTAGGTGCCTAGGTGTTGGTTGGCACAGATTTATTAGGTCCGCCCCATGGGAGTGATTAATATTCCTATGTGGCTTTAGCACACACCTATATCTTCCAAAAATGAAGAACCCATCTACTGGATATTATGTAAACCATTGGGGGAAGATGTAGGGACTTATATCAGTGTCATGTAAGCGATTATCATGGACTTACATGCGTACGATTAAGAGGGTAACCATACCTCTCAACCTTTCAGAATAGGGCATATGGACAAAGGCATATTAAAATAAGTACAAATATGGACTATTTTAAATATTCCTCTTACAAAGTTAGAACGTTGATAGAATAATGGATAAATCATTAGTATGAATGTTTTGAAGGTTATTAATTATAAAATGCTAATGTCTGTCATTATTATCTAACCTCACAGTCCTTAATGACTTGCCACTAATTTACCAGAAAGGCACAATATTATGAAAAAAGGAACAAAATTATAAGTCTAAGTTCAGGACATTTACCCAAAATGTGCACAGTTGAGAGGTATGAAGGTAACCCTGTCCTAAATAAATGTACATAATTAGTGATATTAGATGGACAGGTGTGAAGGAAGACGTGATGACAAATGACAAAACATGTAAGTCAAAAGCATGTACTTTGATAAATGTGAATGAATACTTATGCTCTGTTATAGTCAATGTGGAAGGTTAAAAGAAACAAAATAAATGTATCCCTCAGGGTGTTATGCAGTGTCCCCAATGCAGTGTTCAGTCTCCCACACTCACATGTGAGTTCTGCCACTGACGGAAAGCGCAAATACCGGTGAACACATAAGGTAGATGATAGCATAATATGTTTTGATTAGCACCTGTTGGCTTTTGTGAGGAACACAACACTCTGGGTGGGTGTGTCCTGCAAAAGGAATGTAATGGCATGTGGCCTGTGATTTCTTCTTGTGTGTAGTGGTGTAATAAAATGATATATCTTGTATCAGAAACAGATACATGTTATAGGAAACAGTATTATCGACTATACTACTACAAGAAAAATATGAAGGTATGAAAAGCGCTGAAGTAGTCAGTTTAGTATTGACCGCAGGTATGTGTTGACTTGTCAAATGTCACAGCTGTATATATAGTACCTATAGGGCTGTCACCTTTACAAATGATGAAAGTGGGTGCTACTCTGTAGAAATGTCAGATGTAGCAGGTCAAAACATACCTACAGCTATGCATACTCCACAAATAGACATATTAGCACACAGCAAAGCTTAGGCCAAGATTCATGGAGTCTTGGCCGGCGTGTACGAGTAGAGTAAGAGTACAGCAAGGCAAGATGTCTGCCAAGCTATTCAGCAATATCCTGTAGGGACGTGTAAGACAGCCCCTAAAACTAACATTGCACGGACAATGTTAGGATATGCAAATTACCTCATTTGTAGGTGAAAGCTATGCAAATGATGTAAATTTGCAATACATGAAACAGTAAGCTGTCCGTGCAAGAGTAGAGTTATGTGCAGAAATGTGCCCGGATGTTAACCGAGTTACATTCTGCAAGTAGCTAAACGGAGCAATGTCAGCTGCAAATAAAGGATGAATTTAGTTGAAGAAGCAGGCCAATGGCCAAATATAAGACCAGTGGCATTTTTTCCATTGGAAATTAATAAAACTCTATTTGTCCTCCCCCGATCTCCGGTGTTTAAGTGTAGCACAGCGGCACGAAAACCTGCTGCACTGTCAAAACAAGAAAAATATTTAAAATATACATACAAATTGTAATTTTAGTTAAAAGTTAGTTCACCATGCAGGTGAATGGCAAGCTGAAGACAACATGGCTACTGAGTACTGGTTGCTATGTGTGGAAGCACTCTGTCAGAGATGTAACCAAGCATTAGTAGGCAATCTGATGCAATTGAGGCTGAGGATAGTGAATCACAATTTGCCATGCCATATGGCCAAGCCACTACAGTGTAAGAGTAGGTTAAGGGGACTGTCAGAGTAGAAGATAGGCGACATCATGAGTGTGTATGTATAAAACACTGTAATCTTATCGGAGCAGTGTGTCACATGTTTGCTGTCAGTTACTCATCAGTGGAAGAGGCGTGTTATGATTTATCCTAGGTAAAGTCAGGAAACTGACAGTGTATGCCATGGATATCACTGAAGTTTCTTGCAAACCTGCTTACAGTGTGTTCGCGCCTGTGCGTGCCTGTAAGCCCGAATAAGCATGTGTGTGTGCGTCAGCCCGTGTGCACGCGTTGAAGAAAGAGTAAGCTAGTGTAAGAATGTTGAAGCCCGTGTAATGTCGTGTAAGCCAGTGTACACGTTTGTAAGCATGTATAAATCTGTACTACACACATCACACACATACTGCACACTCTGAAACACATGCTGCCAATACTACACACGTCAGTCAAATGGCACATAGATGGATAATAAATCTTCAGAATTAACAGTGCTGTAAACTATACTACATTGATGGTCATAGCTGCAATGCATCATGCCTGCTTACATACACCTAGAAGGATATCACGCTTTTTGTTAACAACATTTTAACATTAAGACCGTGCTATAAAGCCACCCTGTGCATCAGCACCATATTAGTCTGTTCCTGCATCAATGTTACACATTACAGGTGGTGGCACAGGTGTCATCATATGCACAGAGTATGGTGTTTCTTTTCCAGAGCCTGTCATTGAGCCATCCAATCAACATGTAAGTATGTGTGTGTGTGTGTGAGGGACAACAGTGTTTGCATGGCCCAATGTTGATGCAATTTGTGTGTGTATGTGTTAGCCCTAGCTGTTTGTTTTATGTGTGTGTGTCTGCATGTACACAGTTTCAGCATGTGTCAGCCATATACAGGAGGTTGTGGGACAGTCACAGACTGTACCTTCCAGGCTGTAGAGATCACCATTACTGGCCATGGACACTCCTCCATGCATTCAACAATATTCCAGTCCTGCACCTGTCAATGTATACACATACATTCTTGGGATCTGTATCACAACCTGTGGATAAACGGGAGTCAGTAATGTTAACCCGATTTGCATAGAATTGTCAGTTAATACATAGTTATATGAGCCATACTCATCCTCCAAAGTAATAACCACTGCTGACTGTTGCTGAGATGTGCACACGACCGTTTAAAGGTGCTGTACTATCATTATTTTCAATGTCCCTTGTAATACCCAGCAACAAAATAACTGGTCACTACACAACTATAACCCAGGATCACTACAGCACACAGTATGTGCACTATCACAGAGCCATAGCAGATTTACATACATCAAAGGTGATCACGTACAGATAATGCAGCACATTCAATAGTGCTAATATCTACATACATATCTATATCTACCTACATTACATATATCTATATATATATATATATATATATACACACACACACACACACACTTGGCAGGGTTGGGATCAGAACACAGATCTAACTACCTTATCACACTACAGCATTACGCATTTACAGAATGGGCTACCGTGATTACCAGATCACAACATTCACACAGGCATACGTCTAACTTGTTGGCATCAGCATCAAAGGCAAAGACGCCGTACGGATTCTATGGAGAGTGAATAGTGTAAAAGCAATGTACTGTTGTCATGCAGTGGGAAACTCCCACACACACATACACACACATGTGGCAGGATTGGGATTAGAACACAGACCTAACTACCTTATCACACTACAGAATTACGCATTTACAGAATGCGCTACTGAGATTACTGAACACAGCGCTCCCAGAGGCATACTTCTAGGTGGGTGACATCATCCGCAAAGGCAAAGACGCCGATAGGGAATGTATGTGGTGTGAGGCGTCTAAAAGCATTACTGTGTCCCCAGGCAGCTGGAAACACACACACACACACACACACACACACACACACACACACACACACTTGGCAGGGCTGGGAGTTGAACATACACCTAACTACCTTACCACACTACAGCATTACGCATTTACAGAATGCGCTACCAAGATTACTGAACACAGCACTCCCAGAGGCATACTTCTAGGTGGGTGACATCATCCGCAAAGGCAAAAATGCCGATAGGGAATGTATGTGGTGTGAGGCATCTAAAAGCATTACTGTGTCCCCAGGCAGCTGGAAACACACACACACACACACACACACACACACACAGAGGCACACACTTGGCAGGGCTGGGAGTCGAACATACACCTAACTACCTTATCACACTACAGCATTACGCATTTACAGAACACGCTACCGAGATTACTGAACATAGCACTCCCAGAAGCATACTTCTAGATGGGTGACATCATCTGCAAAGGCAAGGACGCCGATAGGGAATGTATAGAGAGTGAGCAGTCTGAAAGCATATTACTGTCCCAAGGTAGACATAGACAAACACATGGCAGTGGTGTGATTGGGGAAACTAAATATCTACGGAGCACTACAACAACACTGCATAGCTATCAGATGCACCACAGACAGTACTCCCTGCAAGACAGTCAGTGTGTTCAATGTAGGCATCCATTGTGACGTTGAAAATGGACATCTGTTGCCTGGATGTCCACCATCGCTATACAGGATGTCAATGGCCATGCCCATACACAGAGGCACATCACCGACACAAGGTGTCACTGGCCATGCCCACACGCTTAGTATCTCATGTCCGTTTGGAATGTACTGTGTGTCCATCTACACAACGGCATACTGGGCATGCTCACACACTTAGCAGTTGCAAAGGGCTGTCTTACATGCACACAGATTCTAAACACGTAAGGGCTCAGTTTGGAATGTACCATGTGTCCAACTACACAACGGTGTACTGGGCATGCTCTCACACTTAGCAGTTGCAAAGGGCCGTCTTGCATGCACACGGATTCTAAACACGTAAGGGCGCAGTTTGGAATGTACTGTGTGTCCAACTACACAATGGCGTACTGGGCATGCTCACACATGTAGCAGTTGCAAAGGGCCGTCTTGCATGCACATGGATACTAAACACGGAAGGGCACAGTATGGTATTACTGTCCCCACATACATGAAGGCCACTCACATGTACTGACCAGTACACACTCAGGAGCCATCACAGATGTCTGAGGTGCAGATCACAGAGGTACACACTGCAGTCTACAATGTAGCCCTCAGACATCACCATGTCATTGGACCAGCAATACACAGTCATACATCAACACAACACCGTATGACTCATGACCAGTGGACTGTACATAGGTGTACAGCAACTGTGCAGACTACACATGTACTGACAGGGTTCCATCATGTGTTATGCATTGCAGTGATACCACTGTACATAACCAGGTTGGCTCTACACATACCAGGGGCCCTGGGTCTTACACAGCTGTGACAGATGACTGTCACTGTACACCAACAAACACACATGTTTGGATATGTCAAACATGTAATTGCAGTGGATATGTGCATGGACCACACACACAACACATATGTACATAGCATGGCTTTTGCTGTCCTCCGTGCAGACAAGTGGCTACAGCAATCATACACACGGAAATGCAAGGTGGGTCCATAGCTGTTGAATGCTAACAGTACATGAGGTAGCAATGTTGACCAAGGACACATTCCCTCTGTACTAGTTACCCATGACACCCATCATATTATACAACAGTCCATGTGTTATGTATGTCAACACACATGTCCACCAATTGCAATGCATACAAACATGGCTACATGACAGGCATGTAGGACCAACACACATGTACAAACTGTAGTGTGCATAAGTAACTCATCTGTGTCTAACTACAACATGCAGTTGCAATGCAGCCCCATCATTGACACCTGTATATGGTAACATACTGACAGTACGGTAGGATGTACATCAGGTATGGATGGATGTGTGTACATAAAGTGGTGATCCACCTGTGTAGATGGATGTTCGCCGGGGACGGCTCACAGGTGTGTCACATGCCATCCTACCATTACATGTGCAAACAATACGCTATGTTACTGTTACTTGACGGTGAAGACATAAAACCTACACAGCGGTCGGGTGTTACCGACTGTACATCACTTGACACCTGTAACACTTACATCCTCCCGTGTGCATATAGCAGCACAATTGCCGGACATAGTGTTGGTACACATAATGCGGCCAATACTGCTGCATGTCTGTTAGACCTATCATCATATAGCAGGTGTATCATTCACAGTACTGCCATGTGTGTTTGCATGTGTGACCATATATGCCACATATGGTGGGGAATACATCCCAATTGTTACACACCCCTGTACACTGTTGTAGACTTCTGTACATACTGCAGTGTGGAAAGCATGATGTAGGCAGGTGTGGTGTGTGTATCACACACATCAGCTATCCGTATGTGTATGGCATTTGTGGTCTCCGCAGTGTGTGTGTGTGTGTGTGTGTGTGTGTGTGTGTGTGTGTGTGTGTGTGTGTATGTATGTATGTATGGCTGTCTGCTGCATGGAGTGAGGGTGTATGCTACCATACAGAACACACAGGATCCCTAACCCCTCATGGTGATGCAGTCTACTATCCTGCTGATGCCATCAGTCTCAGCCATGCTGGCTACCTGTACATGTCCTTTCTCTGTGTTGCGCCGTGTGGATGCACAGTACTGTGAGGGTGATGACCACATAGGCAAGTGTCCTCACCTCAACACTATGGGGTGTGCGTTATAGTGTTGTTGACCCCATGAGTGTGGGCATGTTCCTGTAATGAGACAGGGTATTACTGCTACACAGTGAGGCCTCATGCTGTCAAGTGGCCTCTAATGTTATCATTGGCTAGACCGCTGTGTACAACCCCTGCACCATGTCAGCATACCTGTGATGTGCCCTTGTATGGATGTCACATCTCTAGCCACTGTAGCCTATTAAACTGCACACATGCTGCTGGACCAGTATATGTGTGGACATCTGTGGTATGTTAGACTTTCCAGCAGTCTGGTTGAGGCTACTTATAGCATGCTGATATTGCCATACGTGCCTGTGAGTACTCCATAGTTACACATGGGAGACTGCAAACACTGCTACCTGTAGGCACATGCAAGTAGACCATAAGGATGGAACCAGGGCATCATTACCAACATGCTGTTACTGTTGTTACCGAGACACATACTGTGAACATATAACAATGCATGCTACACCTCTACTACAGGGTATGTCTGGTGTGTGTCTACAGTACACAACTACTGTAATATACGTCTCTCACTATTCTTGCACAACTAATGTAATATACACTTCCCTCACTAGTCGTACACAACTAATGTAATATACACTTCTCACTATTCTGTTCACCCTGTGCATCAGACTATTTGAGCATGTCCTTGCACCGATGGTGTGGATGACAGTGATGCGGCACAGGCTTCATCATATGCACAGGGTAATAATGTTTGCCAGGGGCATAGGTTGGACCAGTGGGTAACATCATGTGTGTGGGAAGGGCCGGTGATATGATTGGACATGTCTGTTCAGTATGCATGTGGATGTTGTGGTGCCCTACAGATGTGTTTGCTGTGTGTGTGTATGTGTGCACGCAGTTATGCCTTTTGTGAGGCCTACACAGGGGTATTATTGACAACTCCATATTGTACAGACCAGGTTGTACAGCTCACTGTGTCCGGCCATGGCCACGTGACCTGTGCCTGCCAGGGGTTGTACGGGCACTACCAGGCAGAGGTACAGATTGGCTACTGTCTGATGACACATGTCCACTTGAACCGTGTCCCCACTGGGAACATCCAGGGCCACGTCCACGTGGCCTGCTGTGTCCTGGTGTGGACAGCGCAGCACCAGCTGCACTGCTACTGCTACCAGCACTATGGGAGTGGGCATGTGAGGTGGCACACGCACGTTGGCCTGCACTAAGTGGTGTAGCTGGCCTACATCCACATGGCCTACGCCTCACTCCTACCAGATGTTCCAGCACAGACAGCTCACGCTCGTGGATTGCCATGCCACAGTCAAGGATTCCGACCATGTCACCCAATCGCCTGTCCAGAACATCAGTAATCTGCTGTTGAGCATTTGCCAATACCTGGATGTTGTCATTTAGGGTATGGATAGCAGCCCTCTGCAGCCTCTGCCCTTCTCTGTTCTGCCATTCAGCATGTGCCTGTGCTGCCATTACAGTCTGGAACATGCATCTGGTGATACCAGCTGCTGCACTCTGTCCTGCAGGTGCATGTCTGCCAGAGGTCCTCCTACAAGCAGCACCAGCCACATGCCTGTTTGGCACATCTGCAGACATTACACTAACACCATGGTGTGGAGACACACCTTCTGTAGCCACCACACGTTCCTGTTCCACCCTAACAGACGCTGACTGTCCTTCCTCTATGGCCACTGGTGATGTGGTATGTGTTGGCAGCAGAACTGTGTGCGGGGAAGAGGGGGACATAGCTGGGATGGCAACCATTGGCACAGATTCAGCCCCTGACAACCCTGCCTGTACCTCATGCATATGTTCATCACTGCTAGTATCCGTGGGTACACTAACATCAGATGGACCACAGGAGGGTAACGCACCTACATCACCTGTGAATGCAAAGAAAGACTCTAAATTACAATAGACACACACACACAGACACACATACACACACACAGACACACAGACACACACACACACACACACACACACACACACACACACACACACACACACACACACACACACACATGTGATTTGACAGATGGCATGCAGCATGCCTGAGATACAGCAGACGGAATACAGCTCAGACATTAATAGTGTTAGTAAGCATACCCCCTGGGGTGCACACTACAGCAAGCAGGTGTCATATCAGTAGCCATGCAGTTCACACAATCATGGTAGTATGCATGCATCCCCGTGATACACCATGTGGACCAGGACAGGATAACAGTACACATGGCTGACGTGACCTTGACATGTAATCTGCTGACGTATGCATTAACATGCATACATGTCTGACAAAATGGTGTCCTGACACATGTACAGCGTCATAATGGGCATCACATTGCGGTGTTGTCTGCATGCCCTACAGATAGAATGCATGTTTAGCAAATGTGCATGTGCATGGAAGTGTAGTGTGAGCCGTCTACATTGCTCTACAGTGTGAAGTACAGACACTGTGCCATTGCATGGCATCATGAGGCATCTATGTTGCTATACAGTGCATAATATGTACACATTGCATAGCCATAACTGCATGCATACCCATGACATAACTGTGGATTGTGACCCACGATGCTAAGATGTATACACACCAAACCATGCTGTGTCATGTGACAGGTCACTGGAGGACATAGAGATGACACCCCTGCACAACAACTACAGAGTCTTAGCTGCCTGGCAACCATGTCCACACATAGCGGACTTGTCAATTCACCATGTCCCACATGACATTGATGTACCATACACATGAGGTGCACAGCTAACGGTGATGTCCTACAGCAGCAAGGGAAATGTACTGTATCTGTGGCCTGATGTAGTGTCAATGTCTGTGGAAGCTGTAGAGGTGACTACTGTCATGCTATGACACAAGCGTGATGTTTAACACATCTTATATGGTAGACATCAGTGACACAAGCTTTTAGGATGTCCAGTGTACCACATCAACTGTATAATCGGTCAACTAAGGCTATAATTGGACCATGTGTGGACAATGTGAAACAGGGTGTATACACATCACATCTACTGTGTGGCTACGTATCTCTGGCCATCCCCCATGGGCATGTGTGCACATGTGTTGGACAAATGTGTGTGATGGCCATGTATCACACATGTCTGTGTTGTCCCATATGACATACACCCATAGATGTCAGATATGTCACCATCCACAGGGCTATGCAGACAACAGGTTGTATGTGGTTTGTGGGGTATGGGTTATGGGATAGTGTGACATTATTGCAGCCAATACACTACATCTCTGGGACATGTCAGATGGCACATCACAATGTGTGCACCCATTGCAGGGGCATATAACACAATGGTGACTCCTGTGGGCTGCCCATATCACAGCTCACTGTGTGGTACTGTTTGCGTACCACACGTGTTGTTCTAATGTATAGTCCATAAGCCTCAATTGTAGAACACCTCCACCTTTGTATGCACAGCTGACCACACATGTAGCAATGACAAATACTGTGGTTTCATGTCGGTGTATCATTTTGTTTGTATATATTGCACATGGGTGGCCTGTGTGAATGATGGGTGATGCGACCTGTATATCATGAGTGGAACGAACATCAAGTGTACAAGTGTTAACTGGCCACATGGCGAATAGATCTATGCTTAAACATCCTGATACTGATGACAGTCTCCCCTGCAATGGACTCATGTCTGTGCGGCATGCCAGAGGTACCTGTATAGGGGTGACACAGCAGTATGAACATTATCCATGACTGTATGACAGCCACAGGGTGCACTGTGCATGTTAACACATTCACCTGTACAATAGCATATAGTATGCACATGTGTGCCTACACAGGGTAGCATACTGTAGTATTCAGCATGTGTGTCCACATACCATGCATATGTTGTTACATTACATAATGTACAGTGACACATGCATGTAAATGGGATATAGTAGCCATATGTGCAGTACTGACTTACCAGGAAACTCCAGGCTCATTGGTTGGGAGACACCCACCTCCACGATGGCGGCTAGTGTTTGTGGATGCTGTTCTGAGAGTGTCCCCAGACTGGTCAGTAGCTCCTCAGTGTGTGTGAGTGGGGGCTGGGTTGGTGGTCCACCACCTGTTCCACCTTATTCCCTGGCGATTGCAGCGGCACGCTGTTTTGCATGTTGTATCAAGTCCGTGCAGTGTCTGTGCACCTGCTGGTATGTGCAGTTATGGCCACCCACATCGTTCACCCTCCTGTAAAGATCCTGCCACAGGTCATCCCGCTGCTGGGCATGCTGTGGCACATGGCTGAACAACACTTCATAGTTCTCATGGAGGTATGGGATGAGGACATCATCCTCCTGGCGGCTGTACGCTGGAAGGCGTGTATGAGGCATTATCTGTAAGACATAATGATGGTGACAGGTCACAGTTTCAGAGATGTACAGAGATACTGCTGCACATACATTTCTATGACATCTAGTACATCTGCACAGTTATCTTTGCAAATCATCATGACACTGACACGACTGACATGTTTGTGTCACACACATGTAACACCCGTTATGCATTGGATATCATCACCATATATGTGTGTCACCTCATTACAGTGTTCATACTCCATGTGAATGCTGTATTGATGTGGGCATGTCTGTTTGCCTGCACTGGTGTTCTTACCTATCTGCAAATGCCTGGATGTGTCCACTGTAATGCTGTTGACCTTGATGCTGTGTATATGAGACATATCAACACAGACACAGCCTTAATGGACTTGAGTAGTGACAATGCACACATACACATGGAAACCTATACATGCATGTGTTTTGCCATATACATCTACACAGCACTGTACAGCTGTTCAACATCCTGCCACGGATCGCCTGTGTTGCACATGTGATAGACATGGGACAATGGCTAGTCGGACGTCATTCGCAGGGATGGTTATCAACTTTAGCATGTATGGGCAAGGTTTCCTAGCTGTATCCGACAGCCATTATGCCACCGCGAGGTGCATCATTGCCACATTACTGATCCAGACAGGTGATACTACATCTACTATGTGGCCATCACACCATGTATGACAGGGATGACATGTGCAGCTTTGATGGACAGGGTTGCATGGTATGGCGGGAGTATTTCACATGTATGGCACAGGAATCTGTCCAGCATGTGGCGATCCTAGTATTAGGACGGTGGCTGTCCATGACGTATGTCTTTCAGATCAGGATATGGACATGTAGCATGTCCAACATCTTAGTGTAGCAAATGTCTTTATGCAAGGTAGACAGCATGCTGCATAGTGGAGGTGAGGATTGTGAAGTCTGGTATCGCCCATCCACTCATGGCCATTACCCCTTAAAGGTGATATGTGATCCAATATTGGTCATCCAAGTGGTGTGTATGCATGTCCAGTGATCTCTGTTCTGATGGATGGCACCCTGTCATGACATGGGTATCTCGTATGACTACCTAAGGGGCCTGGAAACGTCACCAAGTCAGGGAAGTGTACTGCACAGCACCATCCCTTACACAGTGTCCATAATGTTGACCACAGCCTAGTTGGTAGTTATTGGGTACAGGGATGTTCACCTAGCGGTGACAATGCTGATATCATCCATCAGAATGTGCACATATGTCACACACCTCACCCACACAGCCCATTCTGTATGTTGTTCACAACACTGAGACAGATATTGCTCATAGGTCATGGCCATTAACATCCTTACATACACAGATGCCTGACATTTGTCTGTGTGGTATGGGCTACAATGAGGGTGGAGTACAACACATTAACCCTGTTTTCTGTAGCTGGCACTGGTGTGATATGCACATGTCACTCTGGCACCTTTTGTAGTTGTGAGTCTGTCAAGAGGCCACTGGTAGGACACTCCTGTGACATACAAAGGTATTTGTAATCAAACATCCGTACTGTCTTGTACATCTGTACTGCTAACATGTACATTGATAATGGTTCATGGACATGCAGACCATACTCAGCAGGGTTATAGTGCGGTGACACCAGTTATGACTGTCGTCACCACTTGTGGGTTGATATTATCCAACACCCTATCTGTATTGTATGTTCATGCTCAGCACTTGTTCAGAACTTGTGAGCATGTCATGAGCTACTGATTAATATAGCACCCATTCCACACCATTTCTCACAGGTACACTGTCTGTCCTCACATTTCCAGCTTTCTTACAGTACAACAGCTGTTGTACACACGTAACTCACATATCCTGTGAGACATGGTTGTATATACAGGCATGTCAAACTGTCACGTACCAGTGCTATTGCCTGTCTATATGATGGATATGTTGTACATGTGGCAATAGAGCAATTGTCTCATGTACACAGTCAATGCTCACCTCCTAACATACGACACTACAGCCTAAGGGGGATGCACATATGCAGCCCTGCTGGGGGTAATGCTGTCACCAACCCTGACCGCACCTGACAGTCATGTGGGGATGTGTAACATTCGCAACACACCCCACTCATCACATAGTCTCACATGATCTCCACCACAGGCCATACATACGAGGACAACTTGTGCAGTACCTCTCCATACTCTGTGTAGGCACCAAAGGCAGCCCCCATCACCAAACACAACAACACCAACTTATAGCCCACAGACTCATGTGTGCCTATCCCATACAGCCAATAGGGTGTTATAACATACACAACACACAAGTCATAGGTGACTCTGAAGGCAGTCACCTTGCTGTTCCACTCAGCAGGCTACACAAGGCGATAGTCACTTACATCTTGCTGTTGGGTAACTGGTTCTGCAACATAACCTATGCACCTATGCCACACCTCACCAGGTACGATGTGACTGTCATTCTCCATGTTAGTGTGACTGCCCTGAGATGCAACTTCACAGACTACGTGTGCAGGGACATGCAATAGCTCACCAGTCTTGTAGCCCTGAAGGTGTGGGCCAAGCCCTGGGGAGCATTATGCATTCAACCGGACCTGATACCACTGTACAATGACTGACTGTGTCACATCAACAGTTGCCTATGCTTCTGCTGTCATTCCACAGGCATCTGGTATCTGTCCACTTTGACTGATCTGGTCAAACAACACAATGCTTTGGCACAGATGACCTGCACCTGTCAGCCCTGGGAGTACAGATCACATGTAAGGCTCTTGCTGCTTCTATACTGCCTGTCTTGCACAGTTTCCAATAACAGTCACCACCAGAACGGGAACTGGCAAGCAAAATATGGGGCCATGTGATGCAATGCTTGACATCTTCCTCTGTGATGCACGCAGGCAAGGCACACCTTATAATGCACCACTTCAATATTTCTGCAGTGACTGGGACCTGTCTCTAAGCTCTGCAGAGCACAACTGCAATGACAGCTTATAGACAGACCATACCTTTCAGGCACGTACCTGGACCGGCACACCCACAGCTGAAGTGTTCCCATATTCCACTATGTTATACACACATCCTGGCTAGTTACTTAGCACAATGCAGCAGAGGTGCTCCACGTGCAACTGTGTCCAGAACCGCTATACACATTGTAACAAGCTATGGATTCAACAACATACCCCATGGTTACCAGACCTCATTTGTTGGTGTACTGGACAGTAGGGCTCAGACAGCTACTACTGATGTGAGACTGACACTACCCCACACTTAACTGGGATAGCCACTCATGTACTGACACATTAGGCCAACGCTGTCCGTGAGTCATAACCTCCACTTGGTTGGATCAACCCATACAGGCCACCTCCAAGACCAACATTACCATCGACATGAACACTACCAACATGTGACTGGTGTTCCACACCTGGGGTTATCCCCTCATTGGTGGATTCCGAACATATGCTAATCACCCTTGTTAGCCACATCCCAGCACCACACCCTTCACGGCATACACAATACATGAGTACTACAACATCTACTACAGACGTCTTATGACAGCGGTAGTTAACATCATGACACCCGTGCAGATGGACAATGCACATACAAACGCTGAAACATACCCCAGCGCACTTCATTAGCATGTACATGACTGCATGGATCATGCTATTCCACACAGAGCCATGATGGTACCCACCAGATAACAGACGCCACTCTGGGGGTCAAGTTCCATGGAGATAATTTACAACAACAGGTGGAGGCTGTTGCACAATGGTGTACAATCCCATGGGTGGGGTAGCTCACTGGTCAGCCTCAGTAGGGCCACGGGATCCCTCATCACATATTCCAAAACTAGCTACGTAAACATTACTGCGACACATTCCAGGGTGTACCACAAGGTATTATGGTGGTATGTCAGTAGTCAATGGCAATACCCACATCTGCTCTCACATACAACAGTCACTCAGGAACATTACAGGACCAGGTGATGTTGGCAACATGTTGGTGGATGGATTCAGTGCTAACATTACACCCTCTCACTCACTACAGGGCCACAATCCATGCAGGAACATTGCAGTGTCCCTGCGGTCACACCTACACAGTACTGACCTGCACTCCATATGTCCTGGGACACTGGCCCCATGTCACCTTCCAAAATCCCAGGCTGTGATGTCCACAAACCTCTGAACGACATGTCTCCCCACTAGGCCACCATATTCAGTAATAGCCTTGTATCAGACATTGTGGCCCCTGAATGGCACACAGCAACAGTTATCACACTCCACACAAGTGGCGCCACAATGCACGAGTGGGACTATTGCCCTACACACCTGACTGGACTGTTCTGCACGGCTATGGGGAACATCATTATGGACGTCATTCACAGAGACATTGTTGGGCTCCGGTCCTTTGATGCCACCCGGGTTGGACTTGTTAGGGCCAGAGCATGGCTCCTACACCTGGTGGACTATTTTCATACAGTTACCAGGGTAGTTAATGATGGTACGGGGGTCCACACAGCCTACATTGTCCTCTCATTGCCTTTCAGCACCATTCTCCATTCTGGTATTGACAACATACACATCCACCTGCACATCATACCCTATGTCTCAGGATGTTATGCAATGTGGCTCATGGACAGGACACACACAATGAGGGTAGCATACCATAGTACCTACTGCATTTCAGTTACACTTAGCATACCACAGTCCTCAGTCATAGGGCCCCTCATGTTTGGTATATGCTTCCCTGAGGTACAGGCTAGCACAGAGGGACTTTCCCTGCCTAGCTTTACAAACCACTGCATACAAAGTGCCATGATTGATCCACCAGCTGATACTGACTCCATCCATATGGGTGTCACTGTGACGGATACCTGATATGAATATCATGGCCTCAAGCTGCATGACACAAGGTGCATGAACATCACCTTTGCATTACACCATTCACCCACTGACTATCACATAGGTGGTAGTCCCCTACATACATGTCACATTGTATGTGTTTGTAGTACACACGTATGTCGCACCCACTCCTGTGATTACCATATTGCCACTGTGGAGTGGATATCCTTGTACGTGGCCACACTTATCTGTACTGGGTGTGTAGCTGGTACATAGGCACCCATTGTACCTCTGAACTCCAGACTTCTACACACATTCAAGGGTACAACACCCCGTTTAGGGTGTACCTTACACAGCAGCTACAGCTTTACATACCACAACATTAACATGCCATGACGTTTATTGAGCTTCGACAGTTAAAGTATGCAGCTGAACTACGGACACCACGTCTGTACACATTTGCATACTACATACTCAGGGGTGACCTCTGCTGAACAGACAGGGCTCATGTCCACAACAATATTAATGGATATACTCCACATGCGCGACATAAGCAAAAGCCACTGTGAGCAACATGCTCATGGATATGTGCACACACGCAACGATGAGTGGGATGTGCTTGAGGGTTACATTCCCAAACCGGACACTCACCATGCTTTGGAACATGATTCCTATGTACATCACGCAGGGACACTCAGTAGCACTGTTCATGTGATACCTCACTTGGTGGATGGGAGACACATGTACGCCAGGGATCACTGCAGTGGCTGTACTGTGCAGAGGTGCAGGTAACACATGGCTCTGCTGTTCACAGGACACTACCCTAGAGAGGTGCCACTGGTGTGAACACTGTAGTTGTGCTTACACATAGACTTGCCAGACTGTATAGTACCCCACTATTGACCTGTGAAGCTATTACATGTCCTTTGTGCATGGTTACTTGGTAGCACTTCCATTTAGATTAGCTATCATGCTATTACAATGTCCCGTGACTACAAGCCATATGTATCCTGTTATTGTACATGCCAATAGACGATACCTTTGGTATGCATGATATGCCTGTTATGCTGCGTAGCATATCTGACATATCTACCTACAATACTATACATTACACATATTTTACATAGTATCCCATAATGCAAAGCATACTTGCACAGCGGGACCACCTTAGACATGTCATTGTCATTATATGCCCATACACATGCCTACTGTGACAGTATATCAACATATACTATCCCCTGCTATGGCACGTACTTGTTGGACATACCCTACCACTGACGGTGGGTGGTATGGAATTGTTCTGTTTAAAGCCCTCATGTAGCATCCCTTGTGGTGTCTGTGATGTTTACCTTGTGGCCCACTGCTGAACGCACAATTTCTACAAGCATTAGTTTGCTCAGCAAGACATCACGACATAAATACCTTTTCCCACTTTATGCATTGTGGACACTTTTAATTAATGCAAACCAGGCTATACATACACTAACATAATTAATGCAAAACATGCTATACATACACTTACATCGAATGTTCTACATACCTTGTTATTGTTTCAGACTTTTGTCTCTCTTACACTGTTTAAACAGTTATATGGTATGAGCATACGGTTTGAATGTCTGGCAAGTCATCTTTATATACGTCGATACCTGTAACTTGTGGTTTCCTGCTGCCAATTGGTGTTCCTGAGTGACTAATTACTTGCACATCAGCTGTGCAGCTACTCCTTTCGCCAATTACGTGGCAACAGTGGGGTATAATTGAATTCTCCACTTGGGCGTTGCCCATTTGCCCTACCTTCAGGGAGACAGCCTGTATTGTATTTTGTTGTGTGTAATTGCAACTGCTATGTGTAGAGACAAGTATAGTTTGGATTCATGTCCCCCGTGGATTGTGTGTGATGGCTAGAGTATGTGGTTCAACATGTGGGTGTACCTGTCATCCCAACCGTCTGATAACGGACTATTGCAAACAAAACCTGTAACATCACCATTTGTTCCATTATACAACGGCTACAATTTTGCATGGCACCTTTAATTGTGTCTCTCACAAGGTATGTTAACGATTCTGCAGATGTAATTGACTGACTGGATGTCTGTGCTGTAATTACAGCCTGTATTGCTATAGTTTCTAGTGTGGGGGATGTCGGTGGGTGTATGTAGCATATACAGGTTTGTCGGGGTTGCATTTCTACATATTCCATATATATGTGTGTGGGCTCCTTCCCTAATTAAAGAGCTTTCAGTTAGTAGACTTATGTTATGGGATTTTACATTGGGCCATTGTTAATTGGTTTCTATATAGTATGCAGATGAGGTTGATACTTCCATACCTCCGGAATTGCAGCGATATGTAAAGGGATATTTCTAAATGACAGCTATCCCGTGTATTTCTGTCCCAGATATTTGCAGTCATTGCAGTTGTGTTGGTGACAGAACCTCTTTGCCATGGGTTGCCACCTCTTCATATGGCCATTGTTGGACACTTGTGGGACACACAGCAGTGTTTACAGGCCAACACATAGCCACGGTCAGTACACAGGATAGCACATACTTTTACCCTCAATACATACCTATTGTTGTGGGACTTTGGCTACTTATCATATTGCATGTAACATTTACGTTTCTTACATACAGGAATAACTATTTCATGCAACTATTACATAATATATGGGACATAATAATGTCCTACAATCTCAGACAGTTGCCCTTTGTAATGTTTTATATCAGGACACACCTGCCCAGGGAGGGGCTGTCCCTCCTAATGTGGGACAGGTGGTCACCATATGCCTACGGCTAGCTATACCCACAACTACCGTAATGATCTACCTCCGAGTTGGCATGATGCGGACACACACACATTACAGTCACAGGGAAACACACATGGCACCCTCAACACACACACATACATACACAGACTATGGCACTCACAAACACAGTTGAGCACAGTACCTACATGGACCGCAACACCGGCAGCGATAACTAAATGTCCCTTCATATTGTCATACTATTACTCGCGGTTCTACTGTTCCAGTACTGTGTTCTTTTGGTCTTTCAGCCTTGTGGTTACGTGTGTCGGTATGTGACACATTCCATAGTTGGTGGTATCCTATTTATTTGTACCTCCAAGGTGTTATGAATGTCGTTTGCCTATCTATATATTAGCAGATATCGGTGAATCCGTATATATCAACATATATCACTCTATCGCCCTTTCTATCTATATTATATATATGTATATATATATATATATATATATATATATATATATATCTGGCAGGGAAAGTGACAGGCAAGCTGCACCTTTCATTGTGTACTTGTCGGTGTATACTGTTTCCTGGACTTCGCACGTTTGTGTTTGTACCTGTCACATTACACACCTGCCGTAGGTTAGGGTTACCACCTGTCCCACTTTGCGAGGGACAGTCCCTCTTTGGGCAGTTGTGTCCAGGAAAATATTTGTAAACATGGCAAATGTCCTGAGATTTTAGGACAAATTTATTTCCTATAGTTTATGTAATAGTTGCATAAAACAGTTATTCTGTATCTGAACCACCTATATGTTATAAGAAACAGAATAAGTAGCTAAAACATTACAAGAATAAGCTTTTATCTAGGCAAAACAGTGAAGTTCTGATTTTTGTACTGGCCGGGTGTATGTGTCGGCCTGCAGACATCTGATGTATGTCCCACATTGGTCATTTGAAGAGGTGGCAACCCTACCGTAGGTACACCTTGGCTAGCAATAGTGTTAGGTGATTGTATACATGATTGCATGTTCTACTCCTGGCAGTGGTTGTTTTACCTTTCAGAGCAGGCGCTATTAGTACAGGGGTGAATAATGCTGGTTTCACCTGTTCTGGACATCATTGACCGTGATCTGCGCGATATTCAGAGAAGCTTCGCCTTGTTTCACGCATATCTGTATAGTCATATTTAAATGCCGCTTACCAGCAGTGGGCAACTCATATTCCCGCTAACGCGTGTTAAACATGATCTGATGACCTGCATCCGACATGCATTACTCATGCCTTCGGGATTACGTTACATCCCTTGCAGGATGTGGGACCGGGAACATGCACGACGGTCATTGCATTTAACACTTGGACATTTGGGATTTGTACACGTGTTATGTCGTATTGTATGTGGAGTATACTACGGCTGTTACTCCATACTGCACTCACATGGGTAACTCAGTTAGTTTACATATTGATGAGTCCAGTTAATGGTATGTCCATGTGATGCTTACTAGATGTGCTCCGGCATTGGGTATGTATATCACAGTGAGCCACACACGATACTGTGCTACACCTTCAGACGACCGTAGGTGGAGCATGGTGGGGTGACGAATACCTGTCATGGGTACACCCCATGCCTTGACACAACATGCATGATTACATTATGTAGAGCCCCTCATTAACGCAGCAGGGAATCCATGCTGAGTGTGTGCAGAACAGTGCTTACACACATGTGCTCCCACGATTGCCTCTGCAACACTGATCGACAGTTGGTTACTCGATGTTGTGGTGACAGCAGACACTGTTTGGCCCGTTTGGTGTATGGCCTCTGACAATCGGGCGTGTACTTACCGATGTACCTGGGAACCTATACACACAGCACCAACATATGCTGATAGGCGCATGTACTGTTCAGGTGTTGACATTCCGTGTTCCAATAGCTGTTGTTTGTACAATGTTTGAGGGCTGCCTATGTAGAATTCACACAGTGGGCCACCTATACATTACAATTTACAGGTGGTCGTGTTTGTGTGCCATCCATTTTACTGTGTGTGCAGGTGGAGAGGTGTGTCAGTCTGTAGGGGCCTACACTGTCAGAGTATGTGCTATACGTTCCCTCTTTGCCAAGGCATAGGCATATTGGGCATGCCTCCATCTGCCTACTGGGGCTGGCACAGTGTGTTCGTGGTCTGAATCCCTCTGTGCCTGTGATGGCCTTGGCAATTGCGGTGGGCTATGAGGGCCTTCACCATTTTGTCCCTGCTGCAGCTGTTTCCGCAGGATCATATTATGTAGCATGGCACATACTATGAAGATGTGGGCACACGTGCCTGGAGAGTACTGCAAGGCTCCACCAGATGTGTCCAAGCACCAGAACCGTGATTTCAGCATCCCGAACACACGCTCTATGATGATTCTGGTTTGTACGTGTGCCTCATTATGGCGTTCCTGCATGGGTGTGTGTGCATTTCTGATGGGAGTCATCATCCACAGCTCCAGTGCATAGCCAGCATCCCACAAAAGGTGGCCATGTGGGATGTCCCCCCTGACAAATACCTGATACAGCTGTGAGGCATGCCAGATATGGGAGTCATGGTAGCTTCCAGGGCTGCCAGCACAGACATCCATGATAATGCCCAGGGCGTTGTACACGACCTGGCAGTTGATGGAGTGGAATCTCTTGCGGTTTATGCAGCACCTACCATGCTCACCCGGTGGTGACTTGATATGTATGTGCGTGCAGTCTGTCACACCCAGTACCTCCAGGTAGTGTGCCACACGGTGGAAGTGACGCATATTGCTGGCCAACTCCTCCTGAGTTTGGGGGAAGTATATATGCTCATTGGCATGTGGTAACATGGCATCCAGGAACTGGTGTAGTACCCTGGATGCTGATGCCTGTGAGATCCCCATTATATCTCCAGTTGGCCTTTGAAAGGTACCTGTGGCTAGTATTCGCAAGCTTACACATACCTCCGTGTCCACTGGGATGGGTTCCCCTCTGTTGTTTCTGGTTCTCAGGTGTGGCCGGCACAGCTCCACTATTTACTGTAAGATGTCCCTGTCCACCCTGTAACGCTCTACTATCCCCAGATCATGTAGCCCCTGGTAGGTTACCCTTGGTCTGAACACTCTTCTCCTCCTCCGGGGCATGCGGTGGTTGCCGGCATCATCCTCCACAACACCGTCAGTCTCTAACACATGCTGATGAATCACAGCTATGGCAGCTCCCAACATGTACATTTTAAAAGTTCCCCATGTGTTTACACCTATGGTGCAGTGTTTGGGAATACACAGGTGTGTGTAGGGTGCTTTCACACTTTATACTATTGTGCTGTGAACACCGATGATGTCATAGGGTGTGTATGTACAATCGTAGCTACAGGGTATCTTATGTGTTTTACTACCGGAACTACTATTGTGGTGCCTTTGGTGCTGAATTACATTTAGCTGCCGTGGATTACCTCTTGACCTTCCCTTTACATTTCTGCATGTTTCACCTACCATTTTCTGGCATGCATCCAGCAGCCTGCTTTCATTTGTACTTTCCTAGACCTGGCTTATCTTGCGTAATGTGTTCTATTGCTGGTCTACTGTAGGTTTGCTTTGCTCTGCTATGACAGATCTCCTATCTTTGCAATCCAATACCTCCACTCCTTTCTTTGCAATCCAATGCCTCCCCTATCCTGTTTTGCAGGTTTCTGCAAGCAGACTTGTCAGCTGCCGTCGATTGGCCGCCGTGAGTTGATTGGTGTTAATTGCTTAGTAGTACTCCAATTACCCTACTTTGGCATTTCCTTCTTTTCTTCCCCTGACCTTCCTGTTTGTGCTATTGTTCACTGCGTGTGCATCCGCTTACCGGGTTTCGGGCCCGTTTTCATCCCCGTATGCATACACTTTCGGGCACCATATGTGCTCTCAGCTAAACGATTCTATACCTTCCTCCACATCCCTGTCCTGCAGCTTTGCTTAGCAACGGCCAGGCTACATTTGCATTGCTCCAATATGCTTACTGCTATGGTGGCACACCCCTCTGCTGATGTCATGTATCTCCTCTGAGCCACTCCTCGGTGTTATAGCGCTGCGCCGTATGGTACATCCTTCATCCAGCGGGATGTTTGCTCTTCAGTATTACCTGCCTAATTTGCATAGCATTGACTACTAATTCATAGTTACCTTGCCGAACATTGTCGCTGGCCCTTAGCAACCCTTGCACCTTGGTTGTGGTGTACCATGCCTACCATTGCGTATTATGGTGAAATCCTGATTTGTATTACATTGCAATTTTATGACATTTGTATATATTTTCTTTGTGTTCCTGTTTGCGCACACATGCCCTGCAGTTGTACTGTGCGTTACTGTGGACATGACATTAAATGTTGTTTTTTAGGTGTTGTACACCTTTTCTTATGCCATTGGCTGTGTATTTAGCCATTGGCATATGTTAACTTTGTAATACATGAGTCTGGTCCGCTTCCATAGCTCCGATGTTCTGTTTGGGAAAATGTAAACCGTGTTTTTTGGTTTACATTTCCGTGGGCTTACGCTATGCCTGCACCACTTCATGAATCGCTATATGCCTTCATTTGCATGGTGCGACACTTCACATGGGGTGATTAGCATACCTATGCCGAGGGCTGCGCAGTTCTGGCGTACGCCGGTAGTGCACGTGAAATTGGATCGTACCTGAATCGCTCAATGGCCATATTTGGCGTTATTCTGCCAAGGCTATGCCTGCGCCTGGCACAAGCTTCATGAATCCCGGGGTTACCTAACATAGTAGCATTCATTCGTAGGTGCTAATGCTAAAGGAAAAACAGTACAGATAAAATTAAAAAGGAGGAGATGGGGAAGTACTGGAATATTCCAGGCAACATTTACAATGTTTACATATATAAGCAGTTTGATGAAAAAAAGTATACAGTCAAAGGAAGCATTTATGTACATTAAAGGATGGAAGCTGTTAAGGGAACCAAGAGTTAAGTGTCAGCATCCTTAACAAAGCAGTTGCATTCTGCTCCATTGAATAGATCCTTAAATGACTTGTGAAAAGTTTTCTTAAGAATCTTGCTTTGTTTTTCCGAGTAGTGCATCTCTTCATTGCAGTGATTTAGGCATAATGCTTTGATTTTTGGCTTTCATATTTAGCCTTCCTCCTCCTAGACTTACTGTTGTTCCTCATAAAGTCAGACCTGATTTTGGGTCTATATTGTATAATTAAACTCAGCTTATACAAAAATATCCTGTCACTAACTACATAGTGTCCAAAATATGAAGACTTTCTGTTGTGAAAAATTAGAAACTGGTCATCCTTCTGGTCCACTGCTATAATTTTTAAAGACCACTGCTATGATTTTTAAAGACCACTGCTATGATTTTAAGTGCTCAGACTTGAGAAGTATGCTGAGAAAGGAAGGAAGAGAATCTCACAGTTTGGGGTATATAACTGAAATGTTATGAATGCGACAATACAGCTGGTTGTTAGAGGTATAAAGAGAATGGACATTTCATGGGAAGGATAAGAGGTTGTACTTGTTTTGTCTATGCAATATTTTCCCTTCAAAAATGGGAAGAATTTAAGATTGAGTAGTTTCAGGAGCAGAAAGCCTTGCAGGAGGTTATCTGTCTGCTAGGCAATAATCTAGTTGTTTTTTTTAAATACTGAACAATTATGCATCTGTAGATCGTGTTACTTGTGAATAGAGGAGTGCTATGTTTCTTTCTTGATGCTGAGGATGTTATGCAGAGTGTGTATGCAAGCTTAGCTAAGGCATAAGTACACCTTTGCCTAAGGCCACCCTGGTTGCTGAAGTTAGGATGTGAGAGATCTTCTGTGCTCACAATAGTAGTTTGTGAGCTCTGTTTTTAGTTAGATTAGTGGTTCATATGTTCAGAGGTGTGTACTAGGCTAATGGCTCTGGAGCCTTTACAAACCTAGCCCATAGAAGTGCCCTGGCATCGTGCCACCCAACGTTAGTTCCAAATGCCTCTATAAAGTAGAGCCACTGCAGTGATCCCCAGGGTGAACTTTCTATTTCCCATCCACTGGGATGTGAATAAGTTAAATTTTGATCTAGTCACAGACCTGGTCATTAAGGAAATGGCTTAGTTTCAAGGAGTTTATTTAAGCAATAACCCATGCCTGGGTGTGGGTAATGCTGGATTTACCCGTGATTGGTGTGGTTTGGTCACGAGGGCGAAGCCCAAGTGGCCAAAGAAAGACAACCATGGTTAAATCCAGCATTACCCACACCCAGAAGTGGGTTATTGCTATTATACAATGACATTATTTAAGAAAAAAAATACTTTTCTTAAAAAATGGCATTGTATAATGCCTCCGTGCTGCCCTTCCGCGGCTGTCTGTTATTCTGCAGCAGTTCTGATGTACTGCGCATGCGTACACTTACGCAGTACATCATAGCTGTGGGTGTAAGCAATGGAAAAAGCAAGATCTCCGTTGCTTTTTACAAAGTGTCTCGCTATGTTAAAGGAGTTTAACATAGTGAGACAGCTTTAAAAAAAGCAGCGGAGAATATCCGTTGCTTTTTTTAAAGCTGTCTCGCTATGTTAAACCCATTTAACATAGTGAGACAGCTTTAAAAAAAGCAATGGAGAAAGGAAGCGCTCCATTACTTTTTTTAAAGCTGTCTCGCTATGTTAAACTCCTTTAACATAGCGAGACAGTTTCCAAAAAGCAACGGAGATCTTGCGTTCTCCGTTGCTGTAAAAAAAAAAAAAAGACTTATACTAATGGAAAAAGTCCGTGCGACTGGACCTTTTTCCATTAGTATAAGTCTGATTTACAACGTGCACACTGACCAATCAGTGTGCATGTTTTGGAATATTAATGGGGGTCGTTGTATAATCTAGTTATAGTCAATGTGCCAAATGGTAGAGACAAAACCAACCCTTTGATTCATGCCAAAAATCATGACTTTGCTTTTTCTTAGTACTAAGAAGAAATTTCATGTTAGTTAACTGGACTGTGTCTGACTTTAGGTCAGTTTCAATTGGATTTTTAGTTTCAGGGTGGGAGGGTCGAGACTTTTAGATGTCATTGTCATATAAGATTAATGATAGAGTAGAAGACAAGTTTTGTTACTGCTGCCATGAGTTTGGACCAAACCCAGCGGAAAATAAGGTATCTTGAAAATATAGTGAATACGGTGTCTTGAAAAAATATGGAGGTCTCATAAATCAAAATCTTTAAACAAGCCTATAGAAACTGCACTTGTGAGGTTCCTTTCATCCATGTCAAGCATAATACCATCTATAAGAGTTCACAGTTCAGTGTAAGTGTTACATTCAATCTAAAAGGCGAGTTGTTGTCCAAGAAGAAGGGAGTAGTTATCTCCCAAATGTTGAAAGGTAGAATTTTGTAAATGTTGTGCACATACTAGTTCAAAGGACCAGAGACCCATCATTTAAAATTAGGAAAGTTGTGAGATTTTCTAACAACAACACATAAAAGTTGGGCCATTCTATCATGTTTCTTTTTAAAGCATTATAAAGTATCCTGAAAACTCTTTCAGAGTGTTGACTAGCTTAGCATTCTGCAAGCCATTCTGAATGCAGATATTCATAGTATTTTAGCATGATATTATCAACAAATATCATAATGTATCATGCCACTGCATTCACTGCAGTGAACTGTAGTCCTCACTGGCAACATAAGCATTCAGCAAGGTGGTGGAGAGCTCCAGATTTGACTGACAGGTGCTGACTGATCATAAGGTCAGGAAGTCTCTAACTGTGGTAATTGCTGAAGTGAGTGATTTTCGGTGGGCAGAGATTGATGAGGCCATAGAGAATAAGATTTAGAAGGCCATTAATAGGCCTCGGCATAGTGGATGAGACACATTTCTCTGGATAATTTCAGGGAGGAAGAAGAAACTTTTACTTTAAGTGTGGATATTGTTGGGAAGTGGAAAGGACACTTAGAGAAACATGTGAATCCAGTGGATATGTAGGTTTCTGAGGAGACCTGCACGAAGCAGCTGGAGGGATTGGATCCTTTGCTGTAGATGATGACACTGTAATATTTAAACAGTTTTGTGGTGTCAAGGTTGTAGGACTGAATTAAAATACTTCTGAAAATTGTGAAGGATCTGAAATTTTCTGGGCTGCCGAGTTGCACTAAAGGTGAAAACAGTATGTTTGGATTGGCAAACTCATGTGATAGCACCTTTTCTTAAGTCCATTAGGAATACTCATATCTCATTAAGACATAATTATTCACACCCTAATACATTTAAGACTTTTGGATGTAAGTAGTCAAAACTGTGACATTTCAAAGGTCACAAAACACAAAAATATTTCTGTTTGCAGAGGAGCAAGCCCCACTGCACCACCCAACATGGAGGCCAGCCCCACACCCCCAAAGTGTACATATTTATATATATATATATATATATATATATATATATGTGTGTGTGTGCGTGTGCGTGTGCGTGTGTGTGTGTGTGTGTGTGCGTGTGTGTGTGTCTGTGTGTCTGTGTATATGTATATATATATATATATGTGTGTGTGTGTGTGTGTATGCACACACACATACACATAGAGAGATATAGATGGATAGATATATGCATGTACTGTCAGATCATGCAAAAAACTGGTGAAGAGGGAAGAATGGAGGACAGTATCCCTCACCTTCTTGTTCTTCTCCAAATCTAGTCTTTCAGGTTGAACACTATGAGCATTAATCACCTGGCCAGTGGCAAACTATAGGAATTTTCCTTTGTCACAAAGAGGGGCAGAATGCTTTGATCAGGTTAAAGTTGAGATGAAACACGATCCCAGCCTCCCTGGGAAAAGCCTATACTGTGCAGCTCTAATGCAGACTTTATCCAATAGCTTAGCTTCCAATTTTAGGAAGAGCAATTCAGAATCCATCCTGGCCATGGAGTACTGATTCGGATATTGATTCTTGCATCACATATCAAAAGTGTCATGGGAGGTTGTTAGTGCTACTACTGTCTATGCATTTTTTCCCAACCTTGAAATGGTATATAATATTGTACCCCAGAATTCCTTGTGTGTGGCGCTGCTACAATATCGGCTCCAAGAGCTTTCAAGTAAATGTTCCACTATATGCTTTACAGGGTATTTAAAATGTGTATATAGCTCTAGTTCACATGTTACTTGAAACCTTAGTAGGCCTTGGGATAGTAATACAATATTATCTCCAGGAATATTATAGCATTATAATCATGGCATTATGAGTTCTTTGTTCACTCTGTGAAACAGCTGAATGAGCCATTATTGCATAGTGCTTACGCCATCCCTGAATGTCATGCAGTAGCATGAACTGGACATCATGTGATTTGTGTTACATAGTGTACATGTCATATACTACATGAAGAAAATGTTACATACCAAAATTGCACAAAAATCAAATAACTGCAAAAAAAGAAAGTTTCAAAAATTAGTTAGGCTTTAAGAATTTGGTTTTCTTTTCCATTAATGCATTTCTTCATGTAAAAAATAAGAGCAGTGGAACTGGAAATGTTACAATGTTTTGTCTATGCTGTTTTATTAAATATCAAAGAGCGTTGTATCTTTTCATTTGAGTAATGATTGAAAAGGCATCAAACAGTTTTACCAGTTCTTTTGATCAAACTGGTAATTGGAGCTATCTCCCCTGCCCAAAAAAAAAAAAAAAAACTTAATGAGCTTATATTGACTATATCTAGTTCTACTAGTGTATTTTATTTATTTATTTATTTATTTGCATTTGTTGACTGGGAGTGTCCGACTGGACGTAGGTCCATTTTCAGCAGAGGCCCGGGGAGAAAAGCTCCACAGTTAAAATGAACAGACAGTAGTTACATTGGATTACATAGCGATTAACAATTTAACATAGCAATTAATTACAAACATATTTACAGATGAAGAACATAGTACATCAGTAGACAACTACAATCTTTATCTGCGAAGTACATAACAGACATTAACAACTTTTACAATAAAAGGTTCCTGCTGTATAATAAGTACTAGGCTTATGAGCATCTGAGCTTGCTATAATCAAGGTAGTTAGTGGGGTGGAAAGAAAGGTAGTGGTTGGATGGGGTGGGTGATATTAGAGTGGGAGTTGCAAGGGCATAGCCAGCATGTTTTTAGGTGCACTATTAGTAAAGTTGTGAAGTGGGTGCATGATGGTACGGAGGTAATTGTGGTTGGGAGGGAGTTCCATAATTTGGCTATGGTGCAGGAGAATAGTGCTTCACCAGCAGAGTTATTAGCTTTAGTGTTCTGCAAGTGATTTTTGTTGCTGGATCTTAGTGGTCTGGTGGTGCGATAGGGTTGGAGTAGATTCTGGAGGGATGGGACATTTAGTGGATGGTTTACTAGTTTGTGGGCGAGTGATAGTTGATACCATTGAAGGAGGTGAGGGAGTTCAAGCCAGCCCAGTTCAGCAAGTGAGAGACAGTGGTGACTACGGTATGATGCCCCTGTGGCGAATTTGGCAATTTTGTTGTAGCAGGTCTCTAGCTTGTTTAGATTGCATTGCCTTAGGTTGGTATATATTGGAGAGGCTTAAACTAGGGTGGAGATAAGGTGGGAATTTGCTATTGAAATCTTTGCTGCTTTGGTGAGAAGTTGCTTATTTCTGTATAACGCTCCTAGGTTTTTGTGGACTTTTTTATGGTCATGAGTATGTGAATGTCAAATTTTAGTTTGTCTATTTCCACTCCTAGCAATTTGGTGTGTTCAGTTGGGTATATAGTGGTGTTGTCTTTTGCTGTGATGTTAAAGTGAGAGTTGTTTAGAGTATGTTTGGTGGGTTGGAAGATGAGTAGTTTAGTTTTGTTTGGGTTGAGTATTAATTGGGCATCGGATAAGCAAGTTTCAACAGAGGAAAAGGCTTCTTGTGTGACTTTTTGCAGTTTGGGTAGGGACTGGGCTGAGCAGATGATGTTTAAGTCATCTGCGTATTGTATGAGTGCGCCATGTTTGGTGGCAGAGGCTAGATTATTGGTGAAAACAGAGAGGAGTAGGGGTTCAAGGATGGATACTTGGGGAACCCCTTTGGAGACAGGTAGTTGGGGAGATATGTCATTCTGCCACACAACGGATTGTTGGTGGTCAGACAGGTAACTCTGAAACCAGTTGGTGACTGATTGAGAGAAGGATAGGTTATTGAGAACAGAGATTAGTTGTTTGTGTGGGACCATGTCAAATGCTTTATATAGGTCTAGGAAAGTAGCAGAGGAGAGATAGCCATTGTTTTTATGCTGAAGGATAGTGTTAGTAAAGGAGAGTAAGACAGTGGTGGTGCTATGGTTTGGTCAGAAGCCATGCTGAGTATTGGAAAGGAGGTTGTTAGTAAGGAGGTAGTCTGAGACCCGACAATGTATGCATCTCTCCAGTATTTTGGAGAGTGGAGAGAGAATAGCTATGGGGCGGTAATTGGTTAGTTCTGTGGAGGGACCGCCTTTGTGGAGGGGAATTATATGTGATACTTTCCATTGTGTGGGAACGTAACTTTCTGACAGAGATTGGTTAATCAAGATGGATACCGGGTAGGCCAGAGCATCAGCTGTGATTTGTAGGTATTTACTTGGGAGGTTTAGTTAAGAGTTCTTTTATATTGGAGGTAGGTACAGGAGAAAAAGAGAAGGCAGTGGGGAGATTACTAGTTGAAGGTGTGAGTTGGAGGGGAGGGGGGTTGTGTTATTTAGCTAGTGATAGTATGGTTTGTGTGAAGTGTGTGTTGAATGAGGTAGCAATATTTTTGGAGGAGTGAGGGATGTTAGAAGGAGGGGTACTGACTTTACCTGGGTGGAGGATGGAGTTTATGGAGGACCAGAATTGTTTGGGGCTGTGTTGGGAGGAGTCTAGGGCAGACTGGTAGTATTGGAATTTGTCCTGTTTTATTAGCTTTTTAACTCTATTGCGTAGTTCTAGGAATTTCTGTCTAGTTGAGGGGGTTTTTGTTTTGTGCCAGTGCTCCCAGGCATTATCCCTGTTTTTCATTTCTGACTTAGTGGTTTTCTGTAGCCATGGGGAGGGTTGTGCTTTCGTTCCGGAAAGTCTTATGCGGGCATGGTAATTAAGGATGCTCAGGAAGGTAGTATTAAAAAATTCAACTGCGTCATCAAGACTGAGGTACATTAGGGGATGCCAGTTACATTCTTTGAGGGATTAGATGAATGTGAGTGGGTTAAAGTTTAGTTTTTTTACGTATTTGACGGTACATGACAGGTTTAGCTTGGTATAGGTATTTTTTGAGTAAGAATGTTGGGGAGTGATCACTGAGGCTATCTGATAAGCAGCGTGTTATATATGACTGGGGGCTCTTACTGACTAGTATCCAGTCCAGGGTAGTGTGCTTGCTGGAGTTTTTATTTATCCTGGTTGGTGACTGAATTAGTTGGGTGAAGCCATGAAGGTTTATATGATGGGTTGGATTGTTGCCAGAACAGGACTGTCAGTCAATACTGAAATCACCTAAAATGATAGTTTCTTGGATGAGATGGTGGATAGACCAACTGAGGAGGTTTTTTAGCGGAGGGATGTTTTGGCCAGGTGGGAAGTAGCATCCAATTATGTTGATGGTTTTGTTTTGGTTTATTTTGAGGTTGGTATATATTATTTCTTCATTGCCTATTTGTGGAGCTGATGATTTTAAGATCTAGATGTTTAGATGCTGTTTAAATATTATAGCTACACTGCCTCCTTTCTTGTTTAGCCAGTCTACTCTTAGTATGCCGTAACCGGTAGGGAGTATTTGCTCACTGGTAATGTGAGGTTTTAGCCAGGTTTCTGTCAGGATGACTATATCTGGGGAGTACAAGTCTATGGTGGCATTGAGTTCATGGAGTTCGTTGGATATACTTCTACTATTTAAGCTTAGTAGAAGGAAATCACTTGGCATTCTATTGGCGGTGATATGGGAGAAGTTGTGGATTCTAGTCTGATTATGAGGATTGGGGTTGGAGATGGTAGGGCCAGGGTTGGGGTGGATGTCTCCACTTAGGGCGAGTTTTGATATGCATGAAGTTATTAGTTTTCTCAGTTTTTGAATATGTTTGTTTATTAGGGAAACTTTATGATTGTGCTCTGTGGGTAATAGGTATGGTGGGAGGGTTACTATGTTAAGTTGTAGGGATGCTTTATGTTTGAGTAATATAGTATTAGATATCAAACATCACTTGAATCTAGTTAGAGAGTCATTTGCAAAATGTATTCTGTTTGTCACATAGCACATCTAAACTGACTTTTAACATAGGTAATAAATTACAGAAGGCTACTACAGAATTTCTGCCGTTTATTGATTATTGAACTCACACTTAAATCACCCCTTGTATCTAACTTTGTGTGATTATCACATGCAGCACTGCATTAACAGAGTATAATACAGCTCAGGTCAATCTGCATTTAGGAAAAATCAAGGAGTTCTGACTTCTTTCAGTGCAACTACTCCCACCTTGATTTTAAATATACCAAAATGAACCAGGAATCCAGGAATCCAGGACACCAAAGAAAAATACCAAAACAAAAGTCCGTGTGTTATAGCCAAAAGTTTAAACAAAAGTCCATTTATTGTGAACAAAGGTTTAAGCGCTTTCATCTCATTGTAGAGACTTCATCAGAAACAATGAATTACTTTTAATTACACTTTATATAACTCCTTAATGAATGACATCACACCTTCAATTAAAAACTTTTTAAACAAACATAACCCTACAAATGAAAACTTAAAATTTGTCTCAACCCAAATGTATTAAATGCATACATGTTTGTACATTTGCCAAAAAAATAAAAATGTATATTGTGTTATATGTTGATCGAATAAATATATTTAATAAATACTTAATAAATATTGGTACGAAAGATATAAATAAGAACATTAAGTCTATTTAAAAACTCATAAATGAATTCATTGTACATGATGGCAGTACAGATTGGCTTCTATGTTTCCCCCAGGACTGAATGAAACAGTGTCATTAACACCTTTACTTATTGAAAGGGCAAATAATATTTGATGTATGCAAAGTTTAGGTTTGTGACATTTATACATATTGATATATAATAATAATAAAGTATATATTTATTTGCTATTTAAGAAATTTAATAATGTTTTTAAAAATCAAATACATATGTATATATTCAATTTACAGAACAGTGATAGAACTAAATCAGTAGTGTACAATGAATTCATTTATGAGTTTTTAAATAGACTTAATGTTCTTATTTATATCTTTCGTACCAATATTTATTAAGTATTTATTAAATATATTTATTCGATCAACATATAACACAATATACATTTTTGGCAAATGTACAAACATGTATGCATTTAATACATTTGGGTTGAGACAAATTTTAAGTTTTCATTTGTAGGGTTATGTTTGTTTAAAAAGTTTTTAATTGAAGGTGTGATGTCATTCATTAAGGAGTTATATAAAGTGTAATTAAAAGTAATTAATTGTTTCTGATGAAGTCTCTACAATGAGATGAAAGCGCTTAAACCTTTGTTCACAATAAATGGACTTTTGTTTAAACTTTTGGCTATAACACACAGACTTTTGTTTTGGTATTTTTCTTTGGTGTCCTGGATTCCTGGATTCCTGGTTCATTTTGGTATATTATCAACAGTTTGGCTGGTTACTTTTTGTCTTTCGTTTTTGGTGTTATCGGTGTATTTGAACCATGGATGTCTTTGGGGAATTTAATCTTTCAAACACAACGCTTGCCGAGGATCATGGAGCGGAAATAAAAGAACTACGGGGAGAATTATCCCAATTAAAAGGTGAACTTACAAAGCTTTTGGACTTATTAACGCCTATAAACAACGGAGATGTGAATAATCCTTCCTTTATGGGTGAGCGTAATGTGTTTGTGCCTCCAGGATATGGTATACAACACACTAACGGTGTGGGACTTCCGTTTCTTCAACCTAACTTGGGTAACCAGGTTAGGATGGTGCATAGCAGTTGCGAAATGGAAAAACAGGGTTTTCAAGAAGGTGTTGGCAGGAATGTGGATTCTAATCATTCCCATGGTACAAAAGATGTTACCAATGGATGTTGTGGTGACCTGGGTCCTTCACCAATCCTTATCGATTCAGGAAATACTTCTCATACGAACGACATTGTCCGACCCAAAACAGGTACTGTTTTCTTGCCTTTGGGTAACTCTGAGAGACTTTCTAACCATCACTTGGTGGATAGAAACGATAACAACGATAAAAATGGTGGCGTTACAATGGGTTCTCGTTCAGTGACAATTTCCCAAGAAGAAGCCACTAATAGATTCGATAAAGTATTTTCTAAGAAATTTTGTTTTCTTGCTAGTGAAAACTCTAACTCTAATGTTCAAAATGTTCAACATATGGACAAGGACTATGAAAACGAGTCCTTAAAAGATTTAATTTTTTCCATGGAAAAGAGACTATTTAGATTTAAGAGTTTAGAAATCGATATTGCCTATCTAAAACAATGTATTGAGTTAAAGATTGTGCCACAAGGGCTTAGAATATTTAAGTTTCCTTTTGGGATAGAATATTCAGAGGATATCATGAACGATTTTTGTGATTATTTTAATGAAATTGGTTTGGGTCTTTTAAACAAAACAGTACACTACTACGAAATACAAAAAGAGAATGTTTTAAAACATGTTCAAAGTTTGGATAACATTATTAGAAATGATTTATTATTTTCCAATTACAGTACTATGTACTTTAAAATGTTGGACAAAGTGGAAAATAGATGCTTTAATATTTTTCAAAAGAAAAAAAGAAAAATTATTAGGGATCAGAAAAGCTATCATGACAATGTTGCATATATAAACAAGAATCACAAACTACCTTATACTATGTCTAACAGAAATAAATTTATACACAAACAACAACAAAGACATGACAGTATGGGATATTCACCTAGATTCTCACCTACTTCTAGGGTTCATTACACAGAACAGATGGAAGAATGGGTGGAAGAAGGTAGGGAAACTCACAATTTGGATGAAAGGGATTTTCCCACCCTCAGACGCTCAGAGAGACTGGCACAGCATTACAACAACAAAGGGGAGTACAACAGAACATACTATCCCCAGAAAAAGAATCAATATTCACATCAAATTCATGCATTTTAGAGTCTAACAATGACAACAGCTCTACTGTGCCAATAGATTATATTTTATTCAAGAAAGGTGGTTTCACCATCTATAATTATTCAGACTTAGTTATTACTGAGGATTATTTTAATCTTTTTTCTAAAGGAATCAAGTTTATTCCCACCCATGCGGGTGACCTTGTAGAAAGTATAGAAGCTCTCAAGCTTTATGTAAGAAAATTAAATCTAAAGCTACTTTTTGAACCTACACAGGACAATGCTACAAACTACGCAGAAACTACTGATAAAATAAAAAAGAAGAGTATTTACAACCCACCCTTACACCCTCTATTAGAAACCTATGAAAAATTAGTAATGGAAGATTTATACAATGAATTCAAACAGAATAAGAGGTTTGAGCACTACAACCTCACTAAAAATGAATTCAGTCTTCTAGGTGATCTTAGGAATGACCATAGCATTCGCATTATGGTTCCAGACAAAGGTGGGGGCATTGCTATTTTTAAAAGTGAGAACTATTCTAATGCCATGAAAACTCTCTTGGCAGATGAAAATACATACTGTCAAACTTCTATAAATCAAATAAATATTTCATACTCCAGAATTAATAGTCATTTGGAGGAATACTTAGTGGAGGGGAGAATTAGTCCTAGCGAATATGACTTTCTTTTTACAAAATTTCCTAAAATTCCAGTATTTTTTGGGATACCAAAAATACACAAGGACATTTATAGGCCTCCTTTCAGACCTATTGTGGCAGCAAAGGGATCGAAAATACATTCATTATCTGTATATATTGATTTTCACATACAACATGTGGTACAAAAGACCCCACATTTGTTAAAAGACTCCGGGGAATTTTTGAAAAGTATCAAGCAAGATTTATTTGATGACGACGTTTTATTTTTAACTATTGATGTAAGAGACCTATTTACATGTATTCCTAAAAATGAAGGAATGAACTTGTTTGAAGAAGTACTTTTTAAACATTCAGATTTGGAAAATGATAAAATTTTATTAATATGTGAATTAATGAATATAGTTCTTGAAAATAATTTCTTAAGTTTCGAAGGGGAATTTTACCAACAAGTCACTGGTGTCCCTATGGGTGCTAATTGTTCACCAGGGTATTCTAATTTGGTGCTACTAGGTTGGGAAACACAGTTTGTATTTAATGGACCTTTTTGGCCTCATATTAAATTATATCTCCGATATTTGGATGATATTTTTATTATATGGGGAGGTGTAAAGAGGACATTATCAATTGTATAAATTATATTAACAACAGCACAACCTTTCTCTCTTTTACTTTTCAGTATAACAACACGAATATTAATTACCTTGATACCTGTATATACAAGGATATATCTAATAGACAGTTCAAATCTAAAATATTCAGGAAGAAAACATTCTGCAATGCTTATTTACATTTTGATAGTTGTCATCCTATGTCACAAAAAGTTAGTATTATAAAAGGGCAAGCTATTAGAATTGCCAGGATGACTTCGCATTTAGAAGATTTGGAATCAGAATTTATTGTGTTAAGGGAAATGTTTCTAGAGAGAGGGTACCCTTCAGATTTGATTAACACTACTTTGCACAATATACACCAACAATGGGGTAAAAAATACATTCCCCTATTAGGCTCCAATGAAAGCAATATAGTAGATAGGGCAAATAGTAAAAATTTTCACACTACTTGTGTTTTAACATATAACACAAGAACCCCTGTTATTAAGAACATTTTCCAAAGAAATTGGAACATTTTTAGATCAAATGATGGTATACACAAAAAGTTGGGCAAAACACCGGATTTTGTTAACAGAGTGGGCTTTAACATGAAACAACTTTTAGAATACAAAAGACCTTGTATCCTTCAAAATAAACGGGGTACAAAAAAATGTGGAATGTGTAACTATTGCCCCTACATTTGTGTTGAACCCATCATTAGGTTAAACAATGTTATGAAAAGTAAAGTTTATTTACAAAATGGTAATTGCAACACCAAGGGAGTGGTCTATCTTGCTATATGTTGTACTTGCCAACAATTTTATGTAGGGAAGACCGAAAGATTATTTAAGAACAGGATATATGAACATTTAAATGATATAAAGAATGAAAAGAACACTAATTCTTTATATAAACATAGTACATCCTGTTCAGAATTTAGGAAATTTACATTTGGTATTTTGGACACTGTTATAATAGATACCAGAGGGGGGGACTGGAAAAATTTATTAAAAAAGAAGGAGAGCCAATGGCAGTACAGATTGGCTTCTATGTTTCCCCCAGGACTGAATGAAACAGTGTCATTAACACCTTTACTTATTGAAAGGGCAAATAATATTTGATGTATGCAAAGTTTAGGTTTGTGACATTTATACATATTGATATATAATAATAATAAAGTATATATTTATTTGCTATTTAAGAAATTTAATAATGTTTTTAAAAATCAAATACATATGTATATATTCAATTTACAGAACAGTGATAGAACTAAATCAGTAGTGTACAATGAATTCATTTATGAGTTTTTAAATAGACTTAATGTTCTTATTTATATCTTTCGTACCAATATTTATTAAGTATTTATTAAATATATTTATTCGATCAACATATAACACAATATACATTTTTATTTTTTTGGCAAATGTACAAACATGTATGCATTTAATACATTTGGGTTGAGACAAATTTTAAGTTTTCATTTGTAGGGTTATGTTTGTTTAAAAGTTTTTAATTGAAGGTGTGATGTCATTCATTAAGGAGTTATATAAAGTGTAATTAAAAGTAATTCATTGTTTCTGATGAAGTCTCTACAATGAGATGAAAGCGCTTAAACCTTTGTTCACAATAAATGGACTTTTGTTTAAACTTTTGGCTATAACACACGGACTTTTGTTTTGGTATTTTTCTTTGGTGTCCTGGATTCCTGGTTCATTTTGGTATATTATCAACAGTTTGGCTGGTTACTTTTTGTCTTTCGTTTTTGATTTTAAATATGTCAGACAATGTCTGTTGTTCCAGGATTTTATACCATTCATTATGTTTCTATAAATCAATTATAGTATTAATAAGCATAACTTGCTCAATACCTTGCTTTGTAGCATCAACAGAAAAGGTGGCATTATGCATGCATTATAATGTCACACAGGTAACAAGCACATCATATTCACACACACACACACACACACACACACACAAAACACACACACAGATGTGTGTATATATATATATATATATATATATATATATATATATATATATATATATATATATATGGATCTACTACTATTCAATGAAAGCACATTTCACCGAAAATCAAATTAGAGTGCACTTTTCACAGAAAGCTCATTTCACCAAAAACACAATTCACAGAAACACATTTCACGGAAAGTTGTAGATGGCCTGTACCCCACTGCAGTGCGACCCTGGAGTTAGTATATATAGTAAGGGGGGGTGTGGGGGGCCTCCTTATATTTTATGTATATATTATTGTCAGAGAACAGTAATATATTGTAATTACATGTATCCATGTATATAATTCAAAATATTTAAAATATTTGGGGGGCTATGCCCCCCACACCCCCCATGTGGGGATGGTGCCCCCCCTTACTATATATACTAACTCCAGGGTCGCACTACAGTGGGGTACAGGTCATCTACAACTTTTGGTGAAAAGTGTTTCGGTGAATTGTGTTTTCAGTGAAATGTGCTTTCGGTGAAAAGTGCACAGTGAAATGTGTTTCAGTGAAATGTGCTTCCGGTGAATAGTAGTAGATCCACACACACACACATATAGATATATATATATATATATATATATATATATATATATATAAATAAACAGTATATATGTGTATATATATAACAGTATATATGTGTGTATGTATATATATATATATATATATATATAGATATGCATATATGTATGCATATCTGTGTGTGTGTGTGTGTGTGTGTGTGTGTGTGTGTGTGTGTGTGTATATATGTATATATATATATATATATATATATATATATATATATATATATACACATATATATGCAATTGCAATATAGAAAAAGAAACAGCAGAAATAAATGCTAAAGTCACTCATCTGCTCTTAAACAAAAGACACAAATCCAACCATCACCACTAAGACAATGCAGAATACATTTGTCATTCTTTTACTGAATTACAAGATATGCTCATATATTGCACTGCAAGCTCTTAAGTGCATAGCCATCCACCTGTAGTCATTATGCCTCCTGTCTTAATCCAAAAATGGTATCCAGTCAGCTTGTCCGCATGAAGGAACTCTGACAGTGTGATTCTCATATTCAAGAAATATCTGTGAGTACTTGATTAAAATTAGATACATTTTACTAACTTCAAATAGAGGTATACCATCGCAAAGAAAATGATTATATGCTTCAACAGAATTTAAGCATTATCAAATTATTTTTACATTAAATTAGCCACACTGTACCTCAAGATACATACATTTCTCAAAAGTACTGTTGACTGTCTTAAGGAAATAATGTATCCGACACGACAAAACTGAAACTATTTTCTCTGCTTGTTTTGGTTAAATGTTACATGTCAGAATAGTAATCTCTGTGTAACAGCTATATGTGGGCAATAAAAGTACATAATAACTACTAGGGATTACATTTGCAGATACATATACGTTCACATTTACTAATTTATATTTAACATAATAATAATAAAAGGATTCCATAATGAATTTGCAACACGTAAAATTGTAGCATGCTGAACTTGTAATTGTTTTTTAACACTCTTGTCTTCATCATTTCACATTTTAACATTGAAAATGGTGTACTTCCCAAAGTTTTGGTCTGTCCAGATGGGTATGTACAGCAAAGCCTCAGGGGACACTTTACCACATTATCGCACAGTGTGGAACTTATGTTAAAGTGAGTATATGCCATCTATAACTTTCGAAGTTTTGGGAAAACAGGGCTTCAGTAAGTTATTCTTCTGACCTCTGATCCTGTCAGTTGCTCAGATTTTACCCTGTAATGAGACTATTTCTAGTGTATTTTGTTTAGTTCGATCCTGAATCGTTGCTGCTACCTGAAGAGTAGCAGTACCACGATAAAGTAGGGCAAGACAACGCTAATCACTTTGTTGTATGCTGGTTGGCTGCATGAAAATACTGGTGTAATTTTATCATAAAACATCCAATAATAAGTTTCTGACATCATGCATATAGATAGGTAGGTAAGTAAACAGAGATATAGATAGATAGATAAATAAATAGAGATATAGAGGTTTTGTATTTGAGGCCATGGTGGTGCAGAGGTAGCGTTGTCGCCTCACAGCAAGAGGTTCTTCCATTCGATTCTTGGCTGGAGCGCCTTCTGTGTGGAGTCTGCATGTCCTACCCGCAGTGGAGTGGCATTCAAAAGACATGCGTGAATGGGCATGCCTTTGTTGAAGGTTGGGCATTGGGCTGGCACTTCAGCACTGTAAACATCTACTGCCAATCATTAGTGGACCAGAGTTCCACTGTGGCGACCCCTAACTGGGGAAAGCTGAAAGAAGAACATAGAGATTTTGTATTTGCACTATTCTAATTGTTTTTTTTTTTTTTTTTTGTTTGTTTTGTTTTTTTTTTTAGTTTTTGAATTTCCATCTATTGCATTTGGAATATGCCTCCACTCAGAAAGGAAATGACTTCTGTTTTTATTTCTTACAGTGGAATCCATTTAGAAAGGAACTCTGACCTTAGCAAGCACAATTCACTCTATTTGGATTTGCATTATTAGCAAGACATCTACAGCATGGCCCAAAAATTAAAAAATCATGCTTCATTTAAATAAATTAATTTGTACGTTATGCTCATTTTTTTCCTTTTGAAGATTTCATCTTTTCATTATTCATTGCACTAATTTGAAGCTACTTAATGGATCCTGTCAAAAAAAAAAAAAAGAAACACTCATACTTGTGCAAAAATGTGTAACATTAAAATGCTTTGCCTTGTCTAAGCAGAAATAAAAATATTACAACTACAGAGGGACCAGTACTGTACAACCACCTAAAATTTTGCATTCTCAACCATTTTTTCATGTGTGCAAGTTAATAATAGAAGTGAGTTTGACGTGCAATTTGATAAGCCTGACTAAGTGTCCCTAACACACAATAACAAGAGAACAGTCCTGTTCTGGTGGATGACTGTCTTGTTCCAGTGAATTGTATAGCTTGTTTTCTCACAACAGGAAGAATTAGTTTTCAATTCACTGATGGTTCTTAATTCAATAAACAGTATATGCCAGGTATAAGAAGTGATAATAAGGAATGGATATAAAACTAAATATATAAGCCATGATTTTCTTATGAGAACATTTTTGCACCTCATTACTGGTATATATGTAAAATCCTGCAGTGATATTGGAAAACAATATCAATTAAAACAGAGTTCAGGAGGTGCTCGGGAAAATAAACAGAATGCTAAAACAGTTGTAAGGACCAGACAGAAAAAAAGTCGCATTGTCTCTATACTCAACTAATGTTAGCCAATTAAGTTTTATTTCTGAAGAATTTAAAAGTTTAGCAACTACATTCTAGACTTCTAATGTCACCTACACATTATTTTCAGTCTCACTGCAGTAACAAGATATATTAGCAATGACGATTGAAACTTTTATTTTGTAGGAATAGAAAAAGGATGACATGGCATCTACAGATAAGCATGACTGATTAACTCAAATCCTCAAATATGAAATTCAAGTATCATTTCGTTTATACAAATTCTCATAAAGAAGGAATGCTATAAAACTAGGCGTTGTAGACAATTGCTTCCTCACAAAAAAACTGAATAGGAGTGAGGAAAAAACTCTCTTCTGTTGCAGACCACAAGGTGGGGCCCTTTTGTTAACAGTTATAAAAGGAGTGGTCTCCTTTTAGGCAAGCACTTTTTGACTGAAATAAGAGGACTGGATAAATCATATATTGTTATTTTCCATAATCAGATCATTACCATCTGAGAAATATTAACTGAAAGTTATGACATGCTGAGGTTAAAATTCAGAAAAACTCTGGTAACAGACTATGCTGTGGAGTAAAGGTGAAACTGAAAGTAGATTCTTAAGAGAAGGAAGTTCATAAGGAAAAGCAAACCACGAAGGGTTCTGCAAACAAGTGCACAGGCAAGCAAACCAGCTTATCTGTACACAGACTGTCACAAAGAGGATGTTAAGCTTTTATTTTTATTTTATTTTCTTAAGACAAATCTGTAAATCTTATAAAACATAAAACTGTTCACTGTTTTACGTGCAGTCATCATGAGTGAAATTTTACAGCACTGCAAACCACCAAACTTACAATGCTAAATGGTAAGTAATATACTAGAAAATAAATAATCTGCTTCTGATGTCAGATAGATATGCTTTCCATACATCTGTTTAGTTCATGCTCATTAGAATATATTTTCCATTGCTGAGAAACACTTTTGGTGCCTGCTGCATGAGTTTAAAAGCAGTTGTGCAGCATAACATTTTCAGTAAAATTGGCATTGAATCTATTATTACAGGTGGCTAAGTCTTGCTTTTCTTTTTTTTTTATTTTTATTTCTTTTCTTCGTTTTGCTGTATCCAGATAGACAAACTAGATTTTTAGTTGCCATATGTAGGAAAGTACAAAAACTAATCCGTTTTATGAAGCAGTAAGAGAACCCTAATAAGAATGTTCTACAGTTAAATGCATACATAAATATGACTTACTGTTTCTGCTGGATATTGAGAGTTCATTGTCCCTTTTTTCAGTCACTGATCCCTTTGAAATATAGTCATAGAGAAAAAATAATGCGCACGTCCTATGTGAAAAGAACACTGTCAGCACAGATCAGAGTCTACCTCAGTCATGTAGTGCTTTGCCAAACTAAAGTGAAAGTTACAGCTCAACATGATATTTAAGAAAAAGAAGGGAAATTCCCTCAGTTAGTATACAAAAGGTTGTTTCCTTCTTTGGTTTCTCAACAGTATGGCTTAGTAATTGTGAAAATGTAAGTAGTTATATGCTCAATGAGTTTGGAAGTAATCTGATAGAGTTCAAGAATTCAGACATGAAAGTACATAAGAAACATGCATTCACATGGGTAATGAGATAAGTTGAGAAGGGGTAAATGAAGATATAATCCCTAAGATAACATTAATATGTTCCTGTCCCATTTTTATCAAGTGTGTGAGGAGATTTCACATGCATTCACACATACACCTCATGCAAGGTTTCAGACATGCTAAAGGATTGTGATGCATGTTGCAAAACATTTTCTTACCCAGCAACAAGTGAACACGATTAGTAGTACTTCAGAATGTGTGACTCAGGCTTGCTGTACTTTGTATGACAAAGGTTTTGACTTTGAAGGGGGTGTGATAGTTCCCAAACTGTGTCTTTCCTTTTCTTCTATGAACATCTAAATCACAGAAAGCTGTAACAGTTCACAAGCAGTGTAACACATAGGTTTGCATGCCTCAGTTTCTGGCTTTATCTGGCATGCACAGTGCTTGCATTTTTTGATACCACTTTTATTTGTGTCTTTCTGTTTTTGTCAGAATATGCTATATTAATTATTATAATTGACTAAAGGGGTCATGAAGCCCCCCTGCAGATCAAGCACAGCATTTAAACATGACCAGAGAATAAATGCAAGATAATCTAATTGTTATACATCTACACAGTACCATATAAACGTTTTTGCAATAGTACCTAGGTATTTCTGATGGCTACCATTAGAAAAGTTAGAGATATGCAGTCTAAGGGCTACTTTGGTTTAACAGAAATTATTTCTTTTTTATCACAGCATGCATATTTTTCCACATGCTACGTAGAAGGGAAAACAAGGATCATGTCAATTTATATTAAACAAAATTATTGTTTCTGCGTTCATGAGTCAGTACTTTATCAAAACATTTTTCCACTATGTCTTTGTTTTTCTATCAAAATTCAATTCAGTGGGCATATTTAATGATATTAAGAGACATTCTGTATTACTCCAGCTATGCATCACCCTAAATTCTGTGATCTCTGAATGCTTTTTATGGAATCATACTAAATATCTGACCATATTGCTAGCGGTAGTGTCATACTGCCATTCACCTAATGCATGGGATGCAAGTTTAATAACAGCGTAGTTCAGCCACAATACTTTCCAAGGGATGGGAGACTTTAAGCTTTAATTAAACATGGTCTGATGAGAATATACAAGTAAGAACATTACTACATTCACTTTGACCTTGGAATGTTTGCACACATATGAAGCAATGAGAAGTAAAGATGAATGTATGGCACATGTACCACTAAATCAAAAAAAAATATTGTTGTCAGTCTGCTCAGGAGAGCAGGCTACAGCACTAGTAGGCAATGCTGAGAACTTAACCAAGTTGTTACATTGTGTCCTGCTTCAATGATCTGCAAATTTCCCCAGATGCAATAAATGATGAACTAGTTATTGGAAGTCCCTTTACTAATTGCTGTATCTGAGGACCAAGAACTAGGGAAAAGCAATAAAATTTACTATTATTTCTGGATAATTTCAACAAAGATCCAGGCCACAAAGCCAAAAGAAACATGAGTATATGAACAATGTATGGGGCCATATATGCAAAACAGGGGCCAATCATCCAGAATGATTTTGTAAGTCTGAAGAAAACAGAAGTACAGACAGAAAAAATCTACCAAACCACCAAAAATCCATCATTCAGTAGAAACATAAATAATCCAACGACACAGCAAATTAATCCAAATTTAGTGCAATATCACAGTCTACCATGTCTGTCATTTATCCAGTGGTTCCTCAGAACATCTGAGACAAATTCAAATCAATTCAATTAAATAATACAGTCACATGATCGATAATATACACAAGTAAGATATCAACTATTTAAATATATTCAGTTTCACAGGCAGTCAAAACAGAATTAACTGTGAAGAAATCACCTTAAGTGCTTCATTTAGCCCAAAAGAAAAAGGTGTACTAGTCCTGTTAACACAATCCATCTTTTTTATTTTTTATTTGGTAATTTGCAAAAAAAAGAATCAGATATCTTCAGGTATCCATTTAACTCAGTCTATACACATAAAAGAAAAATGTGCACTAGTGTGATTGATTATGTGTCTCCACAAGGCACCGCATGATTTCTTACAGTGTATATTACTAATGCATGCTGATATATTTTTTTAAAGGTACATTTGGTTTGCCTAATATATAAAAAAAAACTACTGCAAGGACATTCTGCTAAGTACATGATGTTTTTTTTCCATCACACTATCAAACATCAAATAGTAAACAAAGTCCTAGAATTTTCTATATTGAAAAATGTAGTTGTTAAAACATATTTACAAAACCTGCATCTCTAACAAGTTCTAGAATTACACACATTCTTGTAGAAGGTATAATCAACAATTCAGAACATGACATATATTTAAAATAAGAAAAGTTCTGTGATAAGATCTTTCCCCTCTAAAACCTAAAAGCTCACCTGTCATCTAATACTGCTGCTAATACTGGATTTGCCTACAGAAGAGTCTAGTGCTTATCAAAAGTATATTTAGCAGTCCTAGTGTTAGCTCTGCATGCAAGTCCAAATCTGATTTTATCAGATATAGCTCTATTCTTTTTCCTGTAAGCGAGTAAATCACTTATATTCATTTGAAATACTTCTTGCATAGACTATGTACGTTTCTCCTTTTTAAAGGTTAATAAGGAAAATGCTAGGCAAGCAGTCTGCAAACTATTACATGCCTAGCCAATAACCAGAGATCAGCATCAAACCCTATAACTTGTTTTTCTGATGTAAAGACCTTTACACATTATGTCAACCCCCCATACCTTAACCAACAGTTCATTGACCCAGGTGGGACTTGAACCCATAATTGCCAGCTCCAGAGGCTGATGCCTTATCCATTAGGTCACCAGGACCTTTTCATAACCATGGTACACGAATCTGTGTTTCAAATCAAGCATTGTTCTTTTGCAAACACCTTGTCTACCTTTTTTCACCATCATGAACTATGTTTAAGGGTGCTGTGAGTAAAATGTCTGGGGTGGCAACTGTCAGTTTCAAAAAATAATTTTGGTAAATTGTTTTCAATATAAATAAGTACTTAACTGCCATCAGCCATCTTTATGGCTCATAGCAGTTAAGTACTTATTTATATTGAAAACAATATAATAGATCCCTTATTACGTCTTCCGTATTTAGGGTACTACCACCTAGGTGGTAGGGGACCACCACATAGGTGGTAGTCCCCTAAATATGGAAGATGTAATAAGGGATCTGGGGACCCAAGTAGATAGTAATCTCTCCTTTGATAATCACATTGCCAAACTGGTTAGAAAATCCTTCTATGTGGCCCACCTAATCACAAAATGGTTTGCATCCAGATCAAAAGAGGTCATTGTGCCCCTCTACTCATCACTCATCAGACCCATCATAGAGTACAGTGCCCCATTTGGGATGTACCTTACAAGACACCTGCAATAGCTGGAAAGACCACAGAAGTACCTCACCAAGAGGATCACTGGCCTCAAACAGATGCTCTATGCAGCTCGACTGAAGAAACTCCAGCTATACTCGATTGCATACCGCCTACTCAAAGGTGATCTCTGCCTGACATACAAGGCCATGTCCAACCCAGAATTGATGGACATGCTCCACCTAAATAAAACCATATTCCCTCAAGCCACATGCTCTAGGGATATAAACCTCCCCATAACAATAAATAGGACATGCGGGAGGGATAGATTCCTGTCCCAGAGACTTCCCATGCTTTGGAACAAGATTCCAATCTACATTAGGCAGAGCTACTCACTAATACTCTTCAAGAGAAACCTTGACGAGTGGATGGGAAACAGAAAGTTTACCCCAGAGATCACTTCAGTGGCTCTGCTGGACAGAGGCACAGGGAACTAATCTAAGGGGGTGGCGAAAGCCAACACATAATGGCTAGGCTTATAAATGCCTTCGGGACGATAGCCTAGTACCTACCTATGAACCTATAACCTGTACATCCAAAACGTGTATTTTATTCGCATATGATTACAAATAAAAAGTGATGAAAAATGATTATTATTTAAATAGTCCAGAAATGTTATCACTCCATCCACAGGCCCTTTCCATACAACATCCTACAATCATCTAGGTAATGATGCCAAATATTAATAGTACTTAAAAATGTATTCCATTGTAAATCAACAATGTACATAAGTATGCTCAAAACAGCCCATGAATAGGTCAGCATACATCAGTGCAAATGCTTCCCCATTCCTAACACTCATTATTATAGTCGAACAGATTCCTGTATGAGACCAGCTCTGTAAACTCAGTAATAAAATCATTAAATTCAAATGTGTAGAAATTGTCCCTTTATAACCAAAATCTGAGGGCAGTCAAGCCTTCCTCATGGGAAATGCTTGTATGCAGAGAATTAATATTCCTTATACACAAGACCTGTGGAGTCTCTACAGGAATATCAGATATAATCTGTATGAAATTTGTTGTGTTGTTAATGCTAGACCTAATAAGGGGCAATAAAGGTTTCAAACACTCGTCTAAAAAGGCTGCTGATAGTTGTTCAGTTAAAGATTCTTTTCTGAAAACAATAGATCTATCCAGGGAAATTGCAAGATCGATGAAGTAATTAAAAATGTGTGTGTGTGTGTGTGTGTGTGTGTGTGTGTGTGTGTGTGTGTGTGTGTGTGCACACATGCATGTGTGTTTGTGTGTGTGCGTGTGTGTGTGTTCGCTCGCATGTGTGTATGTGTGTGTGTGTATGTTTGTGTGTGTGTGTGTGTGTGTGTGTGTGTGTGTGTGTGCACGCATGTGTGTGTGTGTGTGTGTGTGTGTGTGTGTGTGTGTGTGTGTGTGTGCATGGGCACTCTAAATTGGCCATAGGTGTGAGTGTACATGTAAGTGTGTAGTATGGAAGAACTGCTACAGCAGGGCTAGCCATTCGTCGGTATGAATCTTGGCTCTAGATGACTGTCACTATTGAAGTAGTGAAGTTACACCCTGAAGCGTGTGCAAAAGGAGTTGTGGATGGATATTTATATATATATATATATATATATATATATATATATATATATATATATTGCATCTTTCAGCTTTTCCCGGTTAGGGGCCACCACAGTGGAACTCCGGTCCGCTAATGATTGGTAGTTGATTTTTACGTGCCAAGTTACCAGCCCTGATGCACAACCTTCAACGAAGGTACGCCCATTCACGCATGTCTCCATGCAGAAGATGCTCTAGCTGAGAATCTAACCGGACAGCGTCTTACTGTGAGGCGACAACGCTACAGCAGCACCACCACTGATAGATAGATAGATAGATAGATAGATAGATAGATAGATAGATAGATAGATTGATAGATAGATAGATAGATAGATCGATAGATAGATAGATAGATTGCAATTTTCTTAGTCTTTGCTCTGTTAGGTCAATATGTGGCTGTAAAGACAGGAAGCAGTCTAGTATAAAAGCAGTGTAAAATGCTTACTCAGACAAGGCAAAACAAAAGAAAGATTAAAGCTGTAACTAAATGTCATCTCCATATCATGTAATGGTATGTGTTGGCTTTATTACAATGCTTGTCAGTGCCACAGTGTAATCTGAGAGACTGTTTTTTGTTTTTGCACATTGTTACAACACAATTACCAGTGATGTTGGAGTATATATTATGTTAATATGGTAATGCATAGGAAAAGCAAATGATATCTGTAATGGGAACAGACTGCCACATCTGCTGGTTGATGGTAATGTATTTGCTCTTGATTACACTGAAATTACTTTCAGATAAAGGCACATTCACTGAAAAAGTCAGACTTCATAGAGCCAAGAATCCTTTTAGATTTATTCATTTTTCATAACAGTGTAGGGCAGGATAAGCAACCTTCTGATAAATATTACTTTATTACTTTATTGTTTTGTTTCTACAACAGATTTTGCTTTACAAGAATAAACTTTATCTAATTGTTTTGTTATGCATATTTCATTTACTTCATATATGATATTTATGTTAGGAATTGCATGTAAAGTCCTACTGAAGGTGAACCATTTGAAAGAAGATGCAGATGAGGACTGTTGTTGCTGATCTTAAATGACCAAGAATTTTTTTGCATTGTATTACCAAACCGAATGTTTCTTTGTACTTCTGTTCAAAAAGATGGTGAATGCTGTTGTTGTCTTTCGGCTTTTCCCGGTTAGGGGTAGCCACAGCGGAACTCCGGTCCGCTAATGATTGGCAGTAGATTTTCATGAACGCTGAGGTGCCAGCTTGACATTCAACCTTCAGTGAAGGCACGCCCATTTATGCATGTCTTTCGAATGCCCACCCAACTGCGGGGAGGACATGCAGACTCCACACAGAAGGCACTCTCCGCACTCCAGCCGAGAATCGAATGGGAGAACCTCTTGCTGTGAGGTAACAATGCTACCGCTGCACCACCGCGGTAAAAAGAGAAACCACTAATAATGAATAGGAACATTAAGATCGAAGTTCCTTGAACTTTTTTATATATTTGGTAAAATATGTGAGCTACTTCTTGGAGAATTTTCAGCATAATTGACTTTCTCTTGCATTTTTCATTCATAAACACAAAACTGTGCAAAGTTTATGTCATTTATTTGACTGCTGTTTATTATGTTTGAATTCCAGAGGAACCACTGGGCCTGAGGTCCCTTTACGAGAGTGATCTCAGGTAAAAGACCAATTAGAATGATGTTGATTGCATACTGCCTAACATACACAAGAGTGGTAGTTATATAGCACATATTTTATTAGCAATATTTTGAGGAGTGTTGTAATTTAACTATATTAAATATCCTAGCCAAGCAATTTGCAGACGACTTGTCATGTAGGGATATCTAATTACAGATGGAAGCAAAGTAGTATATAGTAATCCAAATGAAGTCAAAGTAGGAAAGAAAATGTTTGCACTCCACACTGAATGACAGGCTGAGACCATCAAAAGTGGAAAGAAACTGTAAGCAAGAGTATATTACTTAGGCTGGTAACATGATCAAATCAAAGTGTTGTATCCTTTTTGTATCCTTGAGAACCAAAATTATCAATACTTTATGAGTCAATGTAATATAAAGCAGTTAGCTTCATTGACATGATACACTATCAGTACACCAAAGACTATAACAGTTACAGTTCTGTTTATTTATAATACCTGATTGTTCAGCAGAAAATTCTATATTGTCTGGCTTTATTACAAATATAAAAATATAAAACTGATCAGCAATTGAATTGCTCCTGCATAAGAAACATTCAAGAAATTTCAGCTCATGCATAGTAGCTAGTGTGTGGTGAATCAGACAAACATTTTACAGTAACAGATATAACTAATACTGACATTGGAAGCAGAGTTAACATTTAAATGCATTTTCACAGATACACAGTCAAGTTATATGTGAAAGTCTTTAAGATGTAAGGACCACGGGATGAGTAACAAAAATATTTATCTCTGAAAAAAAGGCAGAGTTTATTACAAGCGTAGACTGAAGTTGAAAACTGAGCTGTTGCTAAGATTTCAGTGGTCCCTCAGGACAGAACTCAGAATTAGATAAACATTCTTAGCTATACGGTAAAGACAAAGGTCTTGAATCATTAGAAAAACAGTAACAATCTAGAGGAATATAATTAATTGATGCTATCAGAGACACCTACACCTCTTTGTTTATGTGTGCATTTACTTCTGTTGATGCATTTGTGTAACCAACTTGAGTACTATGCTCTGTATTTTCTGTATTGTTCGCATTAATGCAATTTTTGTAACCTTTTTTGTGTACCTCTGTGGAGCTTTTCTCCCCAGGCCTCCGCTGAAAAGGGGCTCTAGCTCAGTCAGACTTTCCCAGTCAGCAAATGCCAAATAAATAAATAAATAAATAATGAGGGGATTGTCAGAAAGTTGTTGTAGTAGCATAAATTCATTAAACCAACAAGTTTCTATATATAGTTTTGTCTGTCAAGAATGAAAATTTTAATGAAAGAGAAAAGTTTAGTAAAGTGGCCTGATGTTTTTTTCCCCTGTAACCAATTGCCCATGGAGCAAGTAAAACTCCATGTAATATAAAACATTATGACCATGTCACCAGTCATAACCTTAAATTATGTCTTCTTGACATGGATGCCAAGATGCTCCTCTCAAGCTTCTGTCGCACAGTGAATTTCTTGGCAACCATGTCTTGAACAGATAATAAGCAGGTTATGATCGGAAACCCAATCTTAATCCTTTATTTTATACTAAGTCTTGATTCCATAAAGCCTGATTGAATTTTTAAAATGGCTTTATCTCTCACCAAATAGAATATTTTAGCTAATATAGTTGCATTTATTTTAAAATCTAAATTTATGAAAGAAACATGATAGCAACTCTTAATAAATAAGAGATTTAAATTCAGTTTGAAAATAGAAATTGCCTTAATTACCTATCTGTTATGCCATGTGTCTTAACATGGCCATAAAATGCGAGAAGTATGGAAGCTAATTCATTCATTTATTTATTTATTTTATAAATAAAGAGACTACAAAAGACAAGTCACCAGTGGAGTACCCTGTGATTCTATGCTGGGTTCTCTCCTGTTTGATATCTGCTTATTCAACTATAACTTAGATCTGTAGATGGAAACAAAATTTACCCTAGGGTTGCCTCCTGTACTACTAATGGACATAGGCAGCCCCTGATGCTTTATACCATCCATGGCTCCCCTCATAGCATCTATGGTATGATCCCAGTTATTCTCTTTAGGGCTAATATAGAATTATTGACCATAGAATGAGTAAAGTCAGTCTCTAGCCAAATGGGATGGGGGTTATCTCAAGAACAAAAAGGGAAATTGGCTAGGCATAAAATGACCCACAAGTAAATCTAGCCTAGTACTTACCAATGAACCTGTGAACCTATAAAAAGAGGAATCAGTAATATTAGATTAAGCTTACCTAGCTTGAAGACCGAATTTGCAGCCAGTATTTTTTGAGCAGGAACATTCTTATTAAACAGGTTGGACATGTTTTTAACATCATGTTTCATGTGTTACATCATTTGACTCGATACATGCATTATAAGAAGCATAAATGTTAGCATGATTGTCTTAAAGGATAATAGAATATCTTGAAGATGTAAGAGTAAAAACCCGTCATTGACTGCTAAGAAAATATTACTTGAAACATTGACAAACATGGGAAGACCATTCAATAAATTGTATTGCCTGATCAGCAAATTTAGCACCAAATTGAGCTTACAGTATTATTTGATTAGATATGTGTAGAGCTCTAAGCTGTGGGAGAGCTGTTGTTAAGGAATAAAAAAAAATTCATTAATCAAAACAGAGTATTTAGGCTTCAGTCTGTTATAATTTTTGTGTTTTAAATACTGCCAGTCTAATATACTGTGCGCTATTATTGCCAAAGTGGCATGAAAAATGTGTTTGACTTAAAGAAACTATCCTGCTGATATTTTTTTTTTCTTTAATGAGTTGAGGATTTAACATAGGTTCATAGGTAGGTACTAGGCTATCTGCCCAAGGGAATTTATAAGCCTAGCCAGAGTGTGTCGGCTTTCACCGCCCCATTGATTAATTAACTGATCCTCTGTCAAACAGAGCCAATGAAGTGATCCCAGGGGTGTATTTTCTGTTAACCATCCACTCGTCAAGGTTTCTCTTGAAGAGTGTTAGTGAGGGGCTCTGCCTGATGTAATTTGGAATTTTGTTCCAAAGCATGGGGAGTCTCTGTGACAGGAATCTATCCCTCCAGCATGTTCTATTTATTGTTGTGGCGAGGTTTAGCTCACTAGAGCGCATGGCTTGCAGTGACTTGGATTTCTTTAGGTGGAGCATGTCCATCAATTCTGAGTTGGACATGGCTTTGTAAGTCAGGCAGAGATCACCTCTGAGTAAGCGATATGCCACTGAGTACAGCTGGAATTTTTTCAGTCGGGCTGCATAGAACATATGTTTGAGACCAATAATCCTCTTGGTGAGGTACTTTTGTGGTCTTTCCAGCTGTTGAAAGTGTCTTGTGAGGTATATCCCAAATGGGGCATTGTACTCTATGATGGGTCTAATGAGTGACGAGTAGAGGGGCACTATAACCTCTTTATTTCTAGATGCAAACCCTTTAGTAAATAGATGGGCCACATAGAAGGATTCCTAACTACTTTGGAAATATGATTGTCAAAGGAGAGTACTATCTACCTGGGTCCCCAGATCTCTTATTACCTCTTCTGTATTAAGGGGGCTGCCACCTATGTGGTAATTTGTGGGTGTTTTGTTTTTCCCAAATGGGATGACTATGCATTTTTTGGCATTTAGCTTGAGTTCATGACTTTGACATCAGGTGTCCATCTCAGTAAGGCCCTTTTGGAGGATGTCTGTGTCAGCCAGATAGTCAGTTATGGCTCCCAGTTTGCAGTCATCGGCGAACTTGGTTAGCCATAGTCCTCCTGTGTTTGCCTGTACTTCTGAGAAGTATATGCCAAACAGTGGAGGTCCCAGGACTGAACCTTGTGGGACACCACTTGTGACTGGTTTAGAGTCAGACCTGGAGCCCCCTATTCTTACCGTGTGAGTACTGTCTGTAAGCCAGTTGGCAACCCATCTCATGACATAGGGGTTTATGTTCAGGCTGGTGAATTTTCTGTAATACCCTAGTGTGGAATGGTATCAAAAGCCTTGGCGAGGTCATGGTAGGCTGTGTTAACCACCTTTCCCTCATCTATGGCCTTGGTGACTGTCTCGAAGAAGTCAACCAGGATTAGTAGGCATGATCTGCCTTTAACAAAGCCGAACTGGGTCAGGTCAAGTGCTTGGAGGTCCCCAATGTCTTGAGTTCCATGATGATACGCTCCATAGCCTTGCAGACCAGGCTAGTCAGGCTTATGGGGCAATAGTTACCAGGGTCAGTTGTGGCCCCTCCTTTGGGGAGAGGAATAACTGTTGCTGTGCACCATTTTATGGGCAAGTAGCCTGTGGAGAGGCTGAGGTTGAACAGTGTGTTTAGGTGGGGAGTTAGTTCATTCTGTAGTTCGTGCAAGACACAGCCTGGGACACCATCTGGTCCCATTGACGCTGTGTTTTGGCTTTTGAAAGGGCTGTTTTCACCTGTGCATCTTTGATTTTTGGGCCACTACACTTTTCTGGTATTGTTGTGGGCCCTTTTGGAGGTGAGAGCGGGGTGAAGTTTGCACTGAATCTATCTGCCAGGATGTTGGCAATATCAGTAGGTTCAGTATATTTTGTGCTATTTTGCACTAGTTCAGTGCATACCTGTGAGTTGCCAAATAGATTCGTAACATAGCTAAAGAAGGCTTTGTGGTTATCTTTTGAATCCTTGACTATTTTTCTTTCGAAGTTAGCCTTGGATGATTTCTTACTGATACTGATCAGGGATGTCGTTCCTTCTTGGGATTTGCTTTTTTTTCTGAACTAGTTTCCTACTTCTATTGTATAGCCTGTTTATTGCAGGGATCCACCAAACTGGTTTCCTTCTCTTAGAGGAGTGAGTCTTGGTTTTGCTACGGATGGCATGATCCATGCATCCTTGTAGGTGCTCATAGAGTGCATTTGGAAAGGTTTCTGCATCTTGGGCAGAGTTATCCTTTAGCGTGGGGGCTGTGAAACTTACCACCTCTGTCTTAAGTAAGGTGAAGTTTGCTTTAAAAAAGTTTTTTACTGTGGTTTCCTTAGTTGGGGGTAGTGGTGGGGTGTGGACATCCAGAGTGATTAGTTTATGGTCTGATCTAACCAGTGACGGGTTGATCTCCGGTGTGGAACACCTGTCGCCCATGTTGGTGATGACCAGGTCCAATATGTTTTCACCTCTGGTAGGGGAGTTTACCAGCTGATCCAGGGCATTTGAGTTGATGAATTCCAGGAAGCACTGGGCCTGGGAATTTGTACTCGAGTAGTTTTCCCAGTGAATGGTAGGGTAATTGAAATTGCCCAATATCAGGGTGTTTGGTAGGACTTTCATGTTTTCCAGTGTTTCCAGAAAGGTAGAGTGGTGGTCCTGGGTCATGAAGGGTGATCTGTAGCAGGCCACAATTTGCATTGCAGATTTGCCTGATGTTAGTTGCACATGGATGATCTCAGGGGTATCATGCTGCGCCACTAACTTGGAGGTGTAAGTATCCTTGATGAATATGGATACACCTCCTCCTTTTGTGTTTCGGTCCATGTTCTGTGGCTGAAACGTGTGGTATGAGTTGTAGCCCAGTAGTGCTGGGGTGCTCTCTGGAGCCTTGAACCAGGTTTTAGTTACTGCACAGATGACAACATTCTCCATACTAAGGAGTGCTTCAAGCACGGCCTTTTTGAGATTTAAACTCCTGGCATTGAGTAGCATAACCCTCATTTTTTTGTTAATTGTGCTGTTTACGGAGGTGGGTTTGACTTTTGGGCCTTGCCTAAAAAAGGCAATATGGGGGCAGCAAGAGCCTTGGCCAGTATTCAAAAGCCTAGGGGTGACAGGTGCAAGCCGTCTCTTGCGAAGCAACGCGGCTTGTAGAGCATGTCTTCCCAGGCTGACAGACACTGGATCCCCTTTGAATGACACCAGATGCTTAGCCAATTGTTGAAATTGATCATGTTTTCTTTATACTGAGGTATCATTCTTGGTGAGGGCAGGATGCTACTGAGGGTCAGGGTCATACCGGCCTGGGCTACATGATCAGAGAACTCTTCCATGTCTCTTTTCATGTAGTCCAGGGAGGTACGTCTCAGGTCATTCACACCAACATGAACAATGACAGAGTCATATTTGTACTGGTTCTGGAGTGACCTGAGTGCTTGTGTTATGTGGCAGATTCTGGCTCCCAACAGGTAGCTAATAGTAACTTTCTGCGTGTCCAGCCTATTGAGTGGGACGTCGGTGTGCCTAACTATAGAGTCACCTATTACTAGTGTGTTAGGTATGTTATTTAACCTAAAGGGCTGTGATTGTGTGGCATGCTGATTTTGTGTTTTATGTGTTGTCTGGTTTGTGATGGGAAGGGCAGGTTGTTTGATTGTCTGCTTTGGAGGTCTCTAATGCTTTTGCAGGTTTTTATTTAGAGCCTCTGAGTATGATTTTGTGTATTTATGTGTATTTTTTGCCAGTGCTGTTTTAGTAGGTCTGTGTGCAGCTGGAGTTGTTGTGCAAGTTTTAACCTTCTCCTCTTGACTGTCTTTTCCAGTCTTGGGTGGAGACAGCTTAGCTTCCAGTTTGGCTGTATAATTGCATCTCTCACATATGTGAGTGTTTTGTGGTAGGAGGAGAGGGTTGTCTGTGTAGTGTACATGAGACAGTTGCAACATTGCCTCAGGATACCCAGATTCACCAGCTGGACTGGAGAGTGCACCTGAAGTTGCCCTTTGGTCATGCCTGAATAGTAGGGTGAGCTGCTTAGTCGCTTGGTTGGTGAGGGGTGAATAAAGAGCCTTGCCCTGCTGGGCAATGAGTGTCCGGGTATATTAGTGCTTGCTATTAGGTCTGAACAAGTGCTGGGCTGTAAGATGCTTTTTGAGTGCTTAGGTTGAGAGTTAGACTAGTTTCAAGGGAAAAACTGAAGAGGAGACTTAGTGGAGCCGGGAATAATTTAACCATAGCTAACTGGCACTGCCCGGTGCGCAAAACCATGCAAATGCATTTTTTTGTAGTAGAGAAATGAAAGAGATAGAAATTAGCCCAAGAAAATAACCCAAAATGGCTAATAAACTACTAACTTCTGGGCTGGAACCACTCCTCCAGGGACAGATAGGTTGCTCAAAGCTCCCCTCTCTCACAGGTGAACAGAGAAACTTCCTTCTATCCAAGTAAGATATGGGCAACTCAGAAACTAGTGTCACAGCCCTGAATTCAGCACTAGCCTGAAAAATGGACTATACTAGCTTAGAAAGGTGGGAAACATGGAAATTTTTTTGTTTTTTTTTGAAAAGATAAGGCAAAAACAGTAAAGAAATACACTTAAAACAGCTTTAAACAACTACAAACAATCAGAAAAGGCTATCGCAATTTAGTGTTAAACAAATTGTTTAAACAAAAAACAACTTTTTAAAAGTGCAGGCAGCCAAATAAATACAATATGTGGAAAAAAACAAGCATTTAAATCACAATAAACACTGGAAAATTTGCGTTTAAGCAGAAAACAGTTAAGTACAGCAAGAAAGTACAGAAAACTGATAATCACTCCAAAGTCTCTCTCCTAAGCTAGAAGGCTTGTATCAGTTTAAGGCTTTCTAGTGCTACCCAGTAGGTTAGTTACAGGAAAGATGGGAAACAAGCGCAGATGTGGTCTTTTAAACCAGAAAGTTGAAAGAGATGGACAAACTGTCCAAATGGTCAATAAACTACAATTTCTGGGCCAAGAACCTCTCCTCTCATGGTAGACAGGCTACCTAGTGCTTACCACTCCCACTGATAAGCTAGAAGTCTTTCCTCCAACACAGAAAGGCTTGTGGGGCTCAGAAGCTTACCAACAGTCCTGGATACAGCAACTCTGTATCTGGACTAGGCTAGTTACAGGAAAGGTGGGAAACAAACGCAAGCGAGGCTTTTAAACCAGAATATTGAAAGAGATGGAAAAAAACTGCCCAAACGGCCAATAGCTACAATTTCTGGACCATGAACCACTCTTCTTGTGGTAGATAGGCTATCTAATGCTTACCACTCCCACTGATAAGCTAGAATTCTTCCCTCCAACACAGAAAGGATTGGGGGGCTCAGAAGCTTACAAAGAGTCCTGGAATACAGCAAATCTATACCTGGACTAGACTAGTTACAGGAAAGGTGGGGAACAAGTACAAATGTAGACTTGTAGGCCAGCAAGTTGAAAGAGATGGAAAACTGCCCAAACGGCCAAATAAACTACAATTCCTAGGCGAAAACTCACTCTTCCCATGGAGGATAGGCTACCTAGTGCTTACCACTCCCACTGACAATCTAGAAGGTTTTCCTCCAACACAGAAAGGCTTGGGGCCTCAGAAGCTTACTAACAATCCTGGATACAGCAACTCTGTAACCAGAATAGGCTAGTTATAGGAAAGGCGGGAAACAGGCACAAGTGCGGCTTTCAAACCAGAAAGTTGAAAGAGATGGGCAAAAACTGCTCAAACAGCCAATAGCTACAGTTTCTGGGCCAGGGACCACTCCTCTTATGATAGATAGGCTACCTGATGCTTACCACTCTCACTGATAAGCTAGAAGGCTTCCCTCCAACACAGAAAGGCTTGGGGAGCTCAGAAGCTTAGAAAGAGTCCTGGATACAGCAAATCTGTACCTGGACTAGACTAGTAACAGGAAAGGCAGGAAACAAGTGCAAACACAGGCTTTTAAATCAGAAGGTTGAAAGAGATGGAAAAGCTTCCTAAACGGCCAATAAACTATAATTTCAGGGCCAGAAACCACTCCTCCTGTGGTAGATAGGTTACCTAGTGCTTACCACTCCCACTGATAAGCTAAAAGGCTTCTCTCCAACACAAAAAGGCTTGGAGGGCTCAGAAACTTACCAACAGTCCTGGATACAGCAAATCTGTACCTGGATTACACTAGTTATAGGAAAGGCGGGGACCAAACGCAAAAGAGGCTTTTAACTAGAAAGTAGAAAGAGATGGAAAATATGCCCAAATGGCCAATGAACTACAATTTCAGGGCCAAAACCCACTCTTCCCATGGTAGATAGGCTACCTAGTGCTTACCACTCCCACTGATAAGCTAGAAAGCTTCCCTCCAACATAGAAAGGCTTGGGGGGCTCAGAAGGTTACCAACAGTCCTGGATTCAGCAAGTATGTGTCTGGACTTGTCTAGTTACAGGAAAAGCAGGAAACAAGCTTAGAATTTTTTTTATTACAGAAAAGAAGCTAAAACAGCAGTAAATACAATTCAAATTGTAGTGCAGGCCAGCACACCCGAGCGTGTAGCAACACTATGGCAAATACAGTTCAATTAAATTAAATTAAATTAAGAAATGACTAAAAAACAAGTGTAGAAGGCAGTAAATTAGAAGGCTAGAAAGAAGCAGTAATAAGTGCAGAGTAAGAGGGACTGAACAGATAACAGCACACAGGAGAGCAACTAAGACACTTACAGTAAGAGCAGATGAGCAATATATATATATATATATATATATATATATATATATATATATATATATTTTTTTTTTTTTTTTTTTTTTTTTTTGAGGGAAGGAACAGAGCAGGATTAAGAGGCAACAGTAGTTGTCCTTCCCAAATGCTCTCTTTGTACACAGTAGGATTGCGTGAAATCAGAATATGATCTCACTGCACTCAGTTGAGTGAGCAATGAGATAGGCTCAGAAGGAGTATCCAAATACAAATCTAGAAGAGGGGTGGGCAGTTTCAAAGCCACCAACAATAATACCAAAATAAGAACAGGGAGTGTGGGTGGGGAACTAACTGTAGAGAGACAGTCACAACCTCAGCTATGTTGCTATTCAGTGAAAAACACAAATAAATAAATTAAATACAGTACTATATGCAAAAGAGCAGATAAAAGTGTACTTAAATTCACTTACACATCCAGCTGATTTCAGGTAGATGTTAGCCGGCCAATGGTCTGATATTAAGCAGAGATAACTCAAAATGCACCACTTATATAAGGCAAGACAGGATGTCAGTGATGAGCTGAAACTACCCCCCCCACTCCTATCAATGGCTACACAAAAATTCTAAAAAGTACTCTGTAGAGGGACAGCCACAACTTCAGTTGAGTTATATTCAGTGAAAAACATAAATAAATAAATTAAATACAGTACTATATAGAAAAGAGCAGATAAAAGTGTACACAAATTCAATTATACGTCCAGCTGATTTCAGGTAGATTTTAGCTGGCCAAAGCTCAGATATTAAGCAGAAATAACTCAAAATATACCACTTATATAAGGCAAGACATGATGTCAGTGATGAGTTGAAACTACCCCCAACTGCTATCAATGGTTACACAGAAATTCTAAAAAATACTCTTTAGAGAGACAGTGACAACTTCAGGTGAGTTAATATTCAGTGAAAAACACAAATAAATAAATTAAATACAGTACTATATGCAAAAGAGAAGATAAAAGTGTACTTAAATTCACTCATATGTCAAGCTGATTTCAGGTAGATGGTAGCCAGCCAAAGCTCTGATATTAAGCAGAGGTAACTCAAAATGTACCACTTATGTAAGGCAAGACAGCATGTCAGTGATGAACTGAAACTACCCCCACTGCTATCAATGGCTACACAGAAATTCTAAAAAGTACTCTGTAGGGGGACAGCCACAACTTCAGTCAAGTTAATATTCAGAGAAAAACATAAATAAATAAATTAAATACAGTACTATATGCAAAAGAGCAGATAAAAGTGTACTTAAATTCACTTATATGGCCAGATGATTTCCAGTAGATGTTAACCGGCCAAAGCTCTGATATTACGCTGAGATAACTCAAAATGTACCACTTATATAAGGCAAGACAGGATGTCAGTGATGAGCTGAAACTACCCCCCACTGCTTTCAATGGTTACACAGAAATTCTAAAAAGAACTCTGTAGAGAGACAGCCACATCATCAGTTGAGTTAATATTCAGACAAAAACACAAATAAATAAATTAAATGCAGTACTATATGCAAAAGAGCACATAAAAGTGTACTTAAATTCACTTATACATCCAGCTGATTTCAGGTAGATGTGAGCCTGCTGAAGCTCTGATATTAAGCAGAGATCACTCAAAATGTACCACTTAAATAAGGCAAGACAGGATGTAAGTGATGTGCTGAAATTTCCCCCCACTGCTATCAATGGCTACACAGAAATTCTAAAAAGTACTCTGTAGAGAGACAGCCACAACTTCACTTGAGTTAATATTCAATGAAAAACACAAATAAATAAATAAAATGCAGTACTGTATGCAAAGGACCAGATAAAAGTGTACTTAAATTCACTTATACGTCCAGCTGATTTCAGGTAGATGTTAGCCGGACAAAGGTCTGATATTAAGCAGAGATAACTCAAAATGTACCACTTATATAATAAACAGGATGTCAATGATGAGCTGTAACTACACCCCACTACTATCAATGGCTACACAGAAATTCTAAAAAGTACTCTGTAGAGAGACAACCACAACTTCATTTGAGTTAAAATTCAGAGAAAAACACAAATAAATAAATGAAATAGAGTACTATATGCAAAAGAGCAGATAAAAGTGTACTCTAATCCACTTATACATCCAGATGATTTCAGGTAGATGTTAGCTAGCCAAAGCTCTGATATTAAGCAGAGATAACTCAAAACGTACCACTTATATAAGGTAAGACAGGATATCAGTGATGAGTTGAAACTACCCCCCCCTGCTATCAATGGCTACACAGAAATTCTAAAAAGTACTCTGTAGAGAGACAGCCACAACTTCAGTTGAGTTAATATTCAGTGAAAAACACAAATAAATAAATTAAATACAGTACTATATTCAAAGGAGTAGATAAAAGTGTACTTAAATTCACTTATACATCCAGCTGATTTAAGGTAGATGTTAGCCTGTCAAAGCTCTAATATTAAACAGAGATAACTCAAAATGAACCACTTATAATAAGGCAAGACAGGATGTCAGTGTTGAACTTAAACTACCTACCCACTGCTATCAGTGGCTACACAGCAATTCTAAAAAGTACTCTGTAGAGAGACACCCACAAGTTCAGTTGAGTTAATATTCAGTGAGAAACACAAATGAATAAATTAAATACCGTACTATATGCAAAAGTGCAGATAAAAGTGTTGTACTTAAATTCACTTATAAGTCCAGCTGATTTCCTGTAGATGTTAGTGGCCAAAGCTCTGATATTAACCAGAGATAACTCAAAATGTACCACTTATATATGGCAAGACAAGATGTCAGTAATGAGCTGAAACTACCCCCCGCTGCTATCAATGGCTGCACAGAAATTCTAAAAAGTACTCTGTAGAGAGACAGCCACAACTTCAGTTGAGTTAATATTCAGTGAAAAACACAAATAAATAAAAATAAAGTACTATATGCAAAAGAGAAGATAAACGTGTACTTAAATTCACTCATATGCCAAGCTGATTTCAGGTAGATGGTAGCCAGCCAAAGCTCTGATATTAAGCAAAGGTAACTCAAAATGTACCACTTATGTAAGGCAAGACAGGATGTCAGTGATGAACTGAAACTACCCCCACTGCCATCAATGGTTACACAGAAATTCTAAAAAGTACTCTGTAGGGAGACAGCCACAACTTCAGTTGAGTTAATATTCAGAGAAAAACATAAATAAATAAAAATAAAGTACTATATGCAAAAGAGCAGATAAAAATGTACTTAAATTCACTTATATGTCCAGCTGATTTCAGGTAGATGTTAGCCATCCAAAGGTCTGAGATTAAGCAGAGATAACTCAAAATTTGCCACTTATGTAAGGCAAGACAGGATGTCAGTGATGAGCTCAAACAACCCCCCTCTGCTATCAATGGCTACACAGAAATTCTAAAAAAGTACTCTGTGGAGAGACAGCCACAACTTCAGTTGAGTTAGTATTCAGTGAAAAACACAAATATATAAATTAAATACAGTACCATATGCAAAAGAGCATTTAAAAGTCTTTTACTTATATTCACATATATGTCCAGCTGATTTCAGGTAGATGTTAGCTGGCCAATAGTCTGATATTAAGCAGAGATAACTCAAAATGCACCACTCATATAAGGCAAGACAGGATGTCAGTGATGAGCTGAAACTAACCCCCATTCGTATCAATGGCTACACAAAAATTCTAAAAAGTACTCTGTAGAGGGACAGCCACAACTTCAGTTGAGTTATATTCAGTGAAAAACATAAATAAATAAATTAAACACAGTACTGTATACAAAAGAGCAGATAAAAGTGTGCATAAATTCAATTATATGTCCAGTTGATTTCAGCTAGATGTTAGCTGGCCAAAGCTCTGATATTACGCAGAGATAACTCAAAATGTACCACTTATATAAGGCAAGACAGGATGTCAGTAATGAGCTGAAACTACCCCCCGCTGCTTTCAATGGCTACACAGAAATTCTAAAAAGAACTCTGTAGAAAGGCAGCCACATCATCAGTTGAGTTAATATTCAGTGAAAAACACAAATAAATAAATTAAATGCAGTACTATATGCAAAAGAGCAGATAAAAGTGTACTTAAATTCACTTATACTGATTTCAGGTAGATGTGAGCCGGCCAAAGCTCTGATATTAAGCAGAGATCACTCAAAACATACCACTTAAATAAGGCAAGACAGGATGTAAGTGATGTGCTGAAACTACCCCCCACTGCTATCATTGGCTACACAGAAATTCTAACAAGTACTCTGTAGAGAGACAGCCACAACTTCAGTTGAGTTAATATTCAATGAAAAACACAAATAAATAAATTAAATACAGTACTATATGCAAAAGACCAGATAAAAGTGTACTTAAATTCACTTATACGTCCAGCTGATTTCAGGTAGATGTTAGCTGGACAAAGGTCTGATATTAAGCAGAGATAACTCAAAATGAACCACTTATATAAGGCAAGACAGGATGCCAGTGTTGAGCTTAAACTACCCCCCACTGCTATCAATGGCTACACAGCAATTCTAAAAAGTACTCTGTAGAGAGACAGCCACAAGTTCAGTTGAGTTAATATTCAGTGAAAAACACAAATAAATAAATTAAATACCGTACTATATGCAAAAGTGCAGATAAAAGTGTTGTACGTAAATTCACTTATAAGTCCAGCTGATTTCTGGTAGATGTTGCGGCCAAAGCTCTGATATTAAGCAGAGATAACGCAAAATGTACCAAGTATATAAGACAAGACAAGATTTCAGTGATGAGCTGAAACAACCCCCCACTGCTATCAATGGCTACACAGAAATTCTAAAAAAGTACTCTATACAGAGACAGCCACAACTTCCAGTTCAGGTGGTATTCAGTGAAAAACACAAATAAATAAATTAAATACAGTACTATATGCAAATGAGCAGATAAAAGTGTTGTACTTAAATTCACTTATATGTCCAGCTGATATCAGGTAGATGTTATCTGGCCAAAGCTCTGATATTACGCAGAGATAACTCAAAATGTACCACTTATATAAGGCAGGACAGGATGTCATTGATGAACTGAAACTGCCCCCACTGCTATCAATGGCTACACATAAATTCTAAAAAGTACTCTGTAGGGAGACAGCCACAACTTCAGTTGAGTTAATAGTCAGAGAAAAACATAAATAAATAAATTAAATACAGTACTATATGCAAAAGAGCTGATAAAAGTGTTGTACTTAAATTCACTTATATGTCCAGCTGATTTCAGGTAGATGTTATCTGGACAAAGCTCTGATATTACGCAGAGATAACTCAAAATGTACCACTTATATAAGACAAGACAGGATGTCAGTGAAGAGCTGAAACTACCCCCCGCTGCTTTCAATGGCTACACAGAAATTCTAAAAAGAACTCTGTAGAGAGACAGCCACATCGTCAGTTGAGTTAATATTCAGTGAAAAACACAAATAAATAAATTAAATGCAGTACTATATGCAAAAGAGCAGATAAAAGTGTACTTAAATTAACTTATATGTCCAGCTGATATCAGGCAGATGTTATCTGGCCAAAGCTCTGATATTACGCAGAGATAACTCAAAATGTACCACTTATATAAGGCAGGACAGGATGTCATTGATGAACTGAAACTGCCCCCACTGCTATCAATGGCTACACATAAATTCTAAAAAGTACTCTGTAGGGAGACAGCCACAACTTCAGTTGAGTTAATAGTCAGAGAAAAACATAAATAAATAAATTAAATACAGTACTATATGCAAAAGAGCAGATAAAAGTGTTGTACTTAAATTCACTTATATGTCCAGCTGATTTCAGGTAGATGTTATCTGGACAAAGCTCTGATATTAAGCATGATCACTCAAAATGCATCACTTAAATAAGGCAAGACAGGATGTAAGTGATGTGCTAAAACTACCCCCCACTGCTATCAATGGCTACACAGAAATTCTAAAAAGTACTCTGTAGAGAGGCAGCCACAACTTCAGTTGAGTTAATAATCAATGAAAAACACAAATAAATAAATTAAATACAGTACTATATGCAAAAAAACAGATAAAAGTGTACTTAAATTCACTTATACGTCCAGGTGAATTCAGGTAGATGTTAGCCAGATAAAAGGTCTGATATTAAGCAGAGATAACTCAAAATGTACCACTTATATAATAAACAGGATGTCATTGATGAGCTGTAACTACGCCCCACTGCTATCAATGGCTACACAGAAATTCTAAAAAGTACTCTGTATAGAGACAACCACAACTTCATTTGAGTTAATATACAGAGAAAAACACAAATAAATAAATTAAATACAGTACTATATGCAAAAGAGCAGATAAAAGTGTACTTAAATTCACTTATATGTCCAGCTGATTTCACGTAGATGTTAGCCAGCCAAAGCTTTGATATTAAGCAGAGATAACTTAAAATGTACCACTTATATAACGCAAGGCAGGATGTCAGTGATGAGCTGAAACTACCCCCCAGTGCTATTAATGGCTATACATAAATTCTAAAAAGTAATCTGTAGAGAGACAGCCACAACTTCAGTTGAGTTAATATTCAATGAAAAACACAAATAAATAAATTAAATACAGTACTATATGCAAAAGACCAGATAAAAGTGTACTTAAATTCACTTATACATCCAGCTGATTTCAGGTAGATGTTAGCCGGAAAAAGGTCTGATATTAAGCAGATATCTCAAAGTGTACCACTTATATAATAAGCAGGATGTCATTGATGAGCTGAAACTTCCCCCCACTGCTATCAATGGCTACACAGAAATTCTAAAATGTACTATGTAGAGAGACTACCACAATTTCATTTGAGTTAATATTCAGAGAAAAACACAAGTAAATAAATTAAATACAGTACTATATGCCAAAGAGCAGCTGCAAGAGTACTTAAATTCACTTATACGTCCACCTGATTTCAAGTGGATGTTATCTGGCCAATGCTCAGATATTAAGCAGCGATAACTCAAAATGTACCAGTTATATAAGGCAAGACAGGATGTCAGTGATGAGCTGAAACTACCTCCCATTGCTATCAATGGCTAAACAGAAATTCTAAAAAGTACTCTTTAGAGAGACAGCCAGAACTTCATTTGAGTTAATGTTCAGTGAAAAACACACAAAAAAAATTAAATACAGTACTAAATGCAAAAGAGCAGATAAAAGTGTTGTACTTAAATTCACTTATACATCCAGCTGATTTCAGGTAGATGTTAGCTAGCCATAGCTCTGATATTAGGCAGAGATAACTCAAAATGTACCACTTATATAAGGCAAGACAAGATGTCAGTGATGAGTTGAAAGTACCCCCCGCTGCTATCAATGGCTACACAAAAATTCTAAAAAGTACTCTGTAGAGAGACAGCCACAACTTCAAGTTGAGTTAATATTCAGTGAAAAACACAAATAAATAAATTAAATACAGCACTATATGCAAAGGAGCAGATAAAAGTGTACTTAAATTCACTTATATGTCCCGCTGATTTAAAGTAGATGTTAGCCTGTCAAAGCTCAGATATTAAACAGAGATAACTCAAAATGTACCACTTATATAAGGAAAGACAGTATGTCAGTGATGAGCTTAAACTACACCCCCCACTGCTATCAATGGCTACACAGAAATTCTAAAAAGTACTCATCAGAAGGACAGCCACAACTTCATTTGAGTTATATTCAGTGAAAAATACAAATAAATAAATTAAATACAGTACTATATGCAAAGGTGCAAATAAAAGTGTACTTAAATTCACTTATACATCCAGCTAACTTCAGGTAGATGTTACCTGGCCAAAGCTCTGATATAAAGCAGAGATAACTCAAAATGTACCACTTATATAAGGCAGAACAGGATGTCAGTTATGAGCTGAAACTATCCCCCACTGCTATCAATGGCTGCACAGAAATTCTAAAAAGTACTTTGTAGAGAAACAGCCACAACTTCAGTTGAGTTAATATACAGTGAAAAACACAAATATATAAATTAAATACAGTACTATGTGCAAAAGAGCAGATAAAAGTGTTGTACTTATATTCACTTATATGTCCAGCTGATTTCAAGTAGATGTTAGCTGGCCAAAGCTCTTATATTAAGCAGAGATAACTCAAAATGTACCAATTATATAAGGCAAGACAGGATTTTAGTGATGAGCTGAAACAACCCCCCATTGCTATTAATGGCTACACAGAAACTCTAAAAAAAAGTCCTCTATAGAGAGACAGCCACAACTTCAGTTCAGTTGGTATTCAGTGAAAAACACAAATAAATAAATTAAATACAGTACTATATGCAAAAGGGCAGATAAAAGTGTTGTACTTATATTCACTTCTATGTCCAGCTGATTTCAGGTAGATGTTAGCCGTCCAAAGGTCTGATATTAAGCAGAGATAACTCAAAATATGCCACTTATATAAGGCAAGACAGGATGTCAGGGATGAGCTGAAACTACCCCCCCTCTGCTATCTATGGCTACACAGAAATTCTAAAAAGTACTCTGTAGAGAGACAGCCACAACTTCCGTTGAGTTAATATTCAGTGAAAAACACAAATAAATAAATTAAATATAATACCATATGCAAAAGAGCAGATAAAAGTCTACTTAAATTCACTTATACGTCGATCTTATTTCAGGTAGATGTTAGCTGGCCAAAGCTCTGATATTAAGCAGAGATAACGCAAAAAGAACCACTAATATAAGGCAGGACAGGATGACAGTGATGAGCTGAAACTACACCCCATTGCTATTAATGGTTACACAGAAATTCTAAAAAGCACTCTGTAGAAGGACAGCCACAACATCAGTTGAGTTATATTCAGTGAAAAACACAAATAAATAAATTAAATACAGTACTATATGCAAAAGAGCAGAAAAAAGTGTACTTAAATTCACTTATATGTCCAGCTGATTTCAGTTAGATGTTAGCTGGCCAAAGCTCTGATATTAAGCAGAGATACCTCAAAATGTACCACTTCTATAAGGCAAGACAGGATGTCAGTGATGAGCTGAAACTACCTCCCCCCACTGCTATCAATGGCTGCACAGAAATTCTAAAAAGTGCTCTGTAGAGAGACAGCCACAACTTCAGTTGAGTTAATATTCAGTACAAAACACAAATATATAAATTAAATACAGTACTATGTGCAAAAGAGCAGATAAAAGTGTTGTACTTATATTCACTTATATGTCCAGCTGGTTTCAAGTAGATGTTAGCTGGCCAAAGCTCTGATATTAAGCAGAGATAACTCAAAATGTACCAATTATATAAGGCAAGACAGGATTTCAGTGATGAGCTGAAACAACCCCCCACTGCTATCAATGGCTACACAGAAATTCTAAAAAAGTACTCTGTAGAGAGACAGCCACAAATTCAGTCAAGTTAATAATCAGTGAAAAACACAAATAAATAAATTAAATACAGTACAATATGCAAAAGAGCAGATAAAAGTGTACTTAATTTCACTTATAGGTCAATCTGATTTCAGGTAGATGTTAGCTGGCCAAAGCTCTGATATTAAGCAGAGATAACTCAAAATGAACCACTTATATAAGGCAGGATAGGATGACAGTGATGAGCTGAAACTACACCCCATTGCTATTAATGGCTACACATAAATACTAAAATGCACTCTGTAGAGGGACAGCCACAACTTCAGTTAAGTTATATTCAGTGAAAAACACAAATAAATAAATTAAATACAGTACTATATGCAAAAGAGCAGATAAAAGTGTACTTAAATTCACTTATATGTCCAGCTGATTTCAGGTAGATGTTAGCCGGACAAAGGGCTGATATTAAGCAGAGAAAACTCAAAATGTACCACTTATATAATAAACAGGATGTCATTGATTAGCTGAAACTTCCCCCCACTGCTATCAATGGCTACACAGAAATTCTAAAAAGTACTCTGTAGAGAGACAACCACAACTTCATTTGAGTTAATATTCAGAGAAAAACACAAATAAATAAGTTAAATACAGTACTATATGCAAAAGAGCAAATACAAATGTACATAAATTCACTAATACATCCAGCTGATTTCAGGTAGATGTTAGCCAGCCAAAGCTCTGATATTAAGCAGAGATAACTCAAAATGTACCAGTTATATAAGGCAAGACAGGATGTTAATAATGAGGTGAAACTACCCCCCTGCTATCAATGGCTACACCGAAATTCAAAAATGTACTCTGTAGAGAGACAGCCACAACTTCAGTTGAGTTAATGTTTGGTGAAAAACGCAAACAAATAAATTAAATACAGTACTATATTCAAAAGAGCAGATATAAGTATTGTACTTAAATTCACTTTTACATCCAGCTGATTTCACTTAGATGTTAGCTAGCCATAGCTCTGATATTAAGCAAAGATAACTCAAAATGTACCACTTATATAAGGCAAGACAGTATGTCAGTGATGAGCTTAAACTACCCCCCCCCACTGCTATCAATGGCTACATAGAAATTCTAAAAAGTACTCTGTAGAAGGACAGCCACAACGTCAGTTGAGTTATATTCAGTGGGAAATACAAATAAATAAATTAAATATAGTACTATATGCAAAAGAGCAGATAAAAGTGTACTTAAATTCACTTGTACGTCCAGCTAATTTCAGGTAGATGTTAGCCAGCCAAAACTCTGATATTAAGCAGAGATAAATCAAAATGCACCACTTATATAAGGCAAGACAGGATGTCAGTGATGAGCTGAAACTACCCCTCTGCTATCAATGGCTAGAACGAAATTCTAAAATGTACTCTGTAGTGAGACAGCCTCAACTTCAGTAGTTAATATTCAGTGAAAAACACAAATAAATAAATTAAATGCAGTACTATATGCAAAAGTGCAGATAAAAGTGTTGTACTTTAATTCAGTTATAATTCCAGCTGATATTCGGTAGATGATAGCGGCCAAAGCTCAGATATTAAGCAGAGATAACTCAAAATGTACCACTTATTTAAGGCAAGACGTCAGCAATGAGCTGAAACTACCCCCCCCCGCTGCTATCAATGGCTACACAGAAATTCTAAAAAGTACTCTGTAGAGAGACAGCCACAACTTCAGTTGAGTTAATATTCAGAAAAAACACAAATAAATAAATTAAATACAGTACTATATGTAAAGGAACACATAAAAGTGTACTTAAATTCACTTATACGTCCATCTGATTTCAGGTAGATGTTAGCTGGCCAAAGCTCTGATATTAAGCAGAGATAACTCAAAATGTACCACTTATATAAGGCAAGACAGGATGTCAGTGATGAGCTGAAACTACCCCCCACTGCTATTAATGGCTACACAGAAATTCTAAAAAGTTCTCTGTAGAGAGACAGCCACAACTTCAGTTGCGTTATATTCAGTGAAAAACACAATTAAACAAATTAAATACAGTACTATATGCAAAAGAACATATAAAAGTGTACTTAAACTCACTTATACATCCAACTCATTTCAGGTAGATGTTAGCTGACCAAAGCTCTGATATTAAGCAAAGATAACTCAAAATGTACCACTTATATATGGCAAGACAGGATGTCAGTGATGAGCTGAAACTACCCCCCACTGCTATCAATGGCTACACAGAAATTCTAAAAAGTACTCTGTAGAGAGACAGCCACAACTTCAGTTGAGTTAATATTCAGTGAAAAACACAAATAAATAAATTAAATACAGTACTATATGCAAAAGAGCAGATAAAAGTGTACTTAAACTCACTTATACATCCAGCTCATTTCAGGTAGATGTTAGCTGGCCAAAGCTCTGATATTAAGCAGAGATAACTCAAAATGTACCACTTATATAAGGCAAGACAGGATGTCAGTGATGAGCTGAAACTACCCCCCACTGCTATTAATGGCTACATAGAAATTCTAAAAAGTTCTCTGTAGAGAGACAGCCACAACTTCAGTTGAGTTATATTCAGTGAAAAACACAATTAAACAAATTAAATACAGTACTATATGCAAAAGAACATATAAAAGTGTACTTAAACTCACTTATACATCCAGCTCATTTCAGGTAGATGTTAGCCGGCCAAAGCTGTGATATTAAGCAAAGATAACTCAAAATGTACCTCTTATATATGGCAAGACAGGATGTCAGTGATGAGCTGAAACTACCCCCCACTGCTATCTATGGCTACACAGCAATTCTAAAAAGCACTCTGTAGAGAGACAGCCGCAACTTCAGTTGAGTTAATTTTCAGTGAAAAACACAAATAAATAAATTAAATACAGTACTATATGCAAAAGAGCAGATAAAAGTGTACTTAAATTCACTTATATGGCCAGATGATTTCCAGTAGATGTTAACCGGCCAAAGCTCTGATATTAAGCAGAGATAACTCAAAATGTACCACTTATATAATGCAAGGCAGGATGTCAGTGATGAGCTGAAACTACCCCCCACTGATATCAATGGCTGCACAGAAATTCTAAAAACTACTCTGTAGAGAGACAGCCACAACTTCAGTTGAGTTAATATTCAATGAAAAACACAAATAAATAAATTAAATACAGTACTATATGCAAAAGACCAGATAAAAGTGTACTTAAATTCACTTATACGTCAGGCAGATGTTAGCCGGACAAAGGTCTGATATTAAGCAGAGATGACTCAAAATGTACCACTTATATAACAAACAGGATGTCATTCATTAGCTGAAACTACTCCCCACTGCTATCAATGGCTACACAGAAATTCTAAAAAGTAGTCTGTAGAGAGACAACCACAACTTCATTTGAGTTAATATTCAGAGAAAAACACAAATAAATAAATAAATTAAATACAGTACTATATGCAAAAGAGCAGCTGCAAGAGTACTTAAATTCACTTATACATCCAGCTGATTTCCGGTAGATGTTAACCGGCCAAAGCTCTGATATTAAGCAGAGATAACTCAAAATGTACCACTTATATCAGGCAAGACAGGATGTCAGTGATGAGCTGAAACCACTTCCCACTGCTATCAATGGCTACACAGAAATTCTAAAAAGTACTTTGTAAAGGGACAGCCACAACTTCAGTTGAGTGAATGTTCAGTGAAAAATACAAATAAATAAATTAAATACAGTACTATATGCAAAAGAGCAGATAAAAGTGTACTTAAATTCACTTATGTGTACAGCTAATTTCAGGTAGATGTTAGCCGGACAAAGCTCTGATATTAAGAAGAGATAACTCAAAATGTTCCACTTATATAAGGCAAGACAGGATGTCAGTGATGAGTTGAAACTACCCCCTCCCCAGCTATCAATGTCTACACAGAAATTCTAGAAAGTACTCTGCAGGGAGACAGCCACAACTTCAGTTGAGTTATATTCAGAGAAAATCACAAATAAATAAATTAAACACAGTACTATATACAAAAGAGCAGATAAAAGTGTACTTAAATTCATTTACATGTCCAGCTGATTTCTAGTAGATGTTAGCCAGCCAAAGCTCTGATACTAAGCAGAGATAACTCAAACTGTACCACTTATATAAAGCAAGGCAGGATGTCAGTGATGAGCTGAAACTACCCCCCACTGCTATCAATGGCTACACAGAAATTCTAACATGTAATCTGTAGAGATACAGCCACAACTTCAGTTGAGTTAATATTCAATGAAAAACACAAATAAACTAAATACAGTACTATATGCAAAAGACCAGATAAAAGTGTACTTAAATTCACTTATACGTCCAGCTGATTTCAGGTAGATGCTAGCCGGACAAAGGTCTGATATTAAGCAGAGATAACTCAAAATGTACCACTTATATAATAAACAGGATGTCATTGAATAGCTGAAACTACCCCCCACTGCTATCAATGGCTACACAGAAATTCTAAAAAGTACTCTGTAGAGAGACAACCACAATTTCATTTGAGTTAATATTCAGAGAAAAACACAAATAAATAAATTAGATACAGTACTATATGCAAAAGAGCAGATACAAGTGTACTTAAATTCACTTATAGATCCAGCTGGTTTCAGGTAGATGTTAGCCGGCCAAAGCTCTGATATTAAGCAGAGATAGCTCAAAATGTACCACTTATGTAAGGCAAGACAGGATGTCAATAATGAGGTGAAACTACCCCCCTGCTTCAATGGCTACATCAAAATTCTAAAATGTACTCTGTAGAGAGACAGCCACAACTTCAGTAGTTAATATTCAGTGAAAAACACAAATAAATAAATTAAATACAATACTATATGCAAAAGTGCAGATAAAAGTGTTGTACTTAAATTCAGTTATAATTCCAGCTGATTTCCGGTATATGATAGCGGCCAAAGCTCTGATATTAAGCAGAGATAACTCAAAATGTATCACTTATATAAGGCAAGACAGGATATCAGCAATGAGCTGATACCCCCCCCCCCCACCGCTGCTATCAATGCCTACACAGAAATTCTAAAAAGTACTCTGTAGCAAGACAGCCACAACTTCAGTTGAGTTAATATTCAGAAAAAGCACAAATAAATAAATTAAATACAGTACTATATGCAAAGGAGCAGATAAAAGTGTACTTAAATTCACTTATACGTCCATCTGATTTCAGGTAGATGTTAGCTGGCCAAAGCTCTGATATTAAGCAGAGATACTCAAAATGTACCACTTATATAAGGCAAGACAGGATGTCAGTGATGAGCTGAAACTACCCCCCACTGCTATCGATGGCTACACAGCAATTCTAAAAAGTACTCTATAGAGAGACAGCCACAACTTCAGTTGAGTTACTTTTCAGTAAAAAACACAAATAAATAAATTAAATACAATATTATATGCAAAAGAGCAGATAAAAGTGTACTTAAATTCACTTATATGCCCAGCTGATTTCAGGTAGGTGTTAGCCGGCCAAAGCTCTGAAATTAAGCAGAAATAACTCAAAATGTACCACTTATATAAGGCAAGACAGGATGTCAGTGATGAGCTGAAACCACCCCCCACTGCTATTAATGGCTACACAGAAATTCTACAAAGTTTTCTGTAGAGAGACAGCCACAACTTCAGTTGAGTTATATTCAGTGAAAAACACAAACAAATTAAATACAGTACTATATGCAAAAGAACATATAAAAGTATACTTAAACTCACTTATACATCCAGCTCATTTCAGGTAGATGTTAGCCGGCAAAAGCTCTGATATTAAGCAAAGATAACTTAAAATGTACCTCTTATATATGGCAAGACAGGATGTCAGTGATGAGCTGAAACTACCCCCCACTGCTATCAATGGCTACACAGCAATTCTAAAAAGCACTCTGTAGAGAGACAGCCGCAACTTCAGTTGAGTTAATTTTCAGTAAAAAACACAAATAAATAAATTAAATACAATACTCTATGCAAAAGAGCAGATAAAAGTGTACTTAAATTAAATTATATGTCCAGCTGATTTCAGGGAGATGTTACCGGCCAAAGCTCTGATATTAACCAGAGATAACTGAAAATGTAACACATATATAATTCAAGACAGGATGTCAGTGATGAGCTAAAACTACCCCCGCTGCTATCAATGGCTGCACAGAAATTCTAAAAAGTACTCTGTAGAGGGACAGCCATAACTTCAGTTGAGTTAATATTCAGTGAAAAACACAAATAAATAAATTAAATACAGTACTATATGGAAAAGTGCAGATAGAAATGTTGTACTTAAATTCACTTATAAGTCCAGCTAATTTAGGGTAGATGTTAGTGGCCAAAGCTCTGATATTAAGCAGAGATAAGTCAAAATGTACCACTTGTATAAGGCAAGACAGGATGTCAGTGATGAGCTGAAACTACCCCTGACTGCTATCAATGGCTACACAGCAATTCTAAAAAGTACTCTGTAGAGAGACCGCCACTACATCAGTTGAGTTAATTTTCAGTAAAAAACACAAATAAATAAATTAAATACAATACTATATGCAAAAAAGCAGATAAAAGTGCACTTAATTTCACTTATATGTACAGCTGATTTCAGGCAGATGTTACCCGGCCAAAGCTCTGATATTAAGCAGAGATAACTCAAAATGTTCCACTTATATAAGGCAAGACAGGATGTCAGTGATGAGTTAAAACTATCCCCTCCCCAGCTATCAATGTCTACACAGAAATTGTAAAAAGTACTCTGTAGAGAGACAGCCACAACTTCACTTGAGTTATATTGAGAAAATCACAAATAAATAAATTAAATAACGGACTATATACAAAAGAGCAGATAGAAGTGTACTTAAATTCACTTATATGTCCAGCTGATTTCCAGTAGATGTTAGCTGGCCACAGCTCTGATATTAAGCAGAGATAACTCAAAATGTACCACTTATATAACGCAAGGCAGGATGTCAGTGATGAGGTGAAACTACCCCCCACTGCTATCAATGGCTACACAGAAATTCTAAAAAGTACTCTGTAGAGAGACAGCCACAACTTCAGTTGAGTTAATATTCAATGAAAAACACAAATAAATAAATTAAATACAGTACTATATGCAAAAGAGCAGATAAAAGTGTATTTAAATTCACTTATACATCCAGCTGATTTCAGGTAGATGTTAGCTGGACAAAGGTCTGATATTAAGTAGAGATAACTCAAAATGTACCACTTATGTAATAAACAGGATGTCATTGATTAGCTGAAACTACTCCCCACTGCTATCAATGGCTACACAGAAATTCTAAAAAAGTACTCTGTAGAGAGACAACCACAATTTCATTTGAGTTAATATTCAGAGAAAAACACAAATAAATAAATTAAATACAGTACTATATGCAAAAGAGCAGACACAAGTGTACTTAAATTCACTTAGACATCCAGATGATTTCAGGTAGATGTTAGCCGGCCAAAGCTCTGATACTAAGCAGAGATAACTCAAAATGTACCACTTATATAAGGCAAGACAGTATGTCAGTGATGAGCTTAAACTACCCCCCCCAACTGCTATCCATGGCTACATAGAAATTATAAAAAGTACTCTGTAGAAGGTCAGCCACAACTTCAGTTGAGTTATATTCAGTGGGAAATACAAATAAATAAATTAAATATATTACTATATGCAAAAGAGCAGATAAAAGTGTACTTAAACTCACTTGTACGTCCAGCTAATTTCAGGTAGATGTTAGCCAGCCAAAGCTCTGATATTGAGCAGAGATAAATCAAAATGCACCACTTATATAAGGCAAGACAGGATGTTAGTGATGAGGTGAAACTACCCCCCTGCTATCAATGGCTACACCGAAATTCTAAAATGTACTCTGTAGAGGGACAGCCACAACTTCAGTTGAGTTTAATATTCAGTGAAAAACACAAATAAATTAAATACAGTACTATATGCAAAAGTGCAGATAAAAGTGTTGTACTTAAATTCAGTTATAATTCCAGCTGATTTCTGGTAGATGATAGTGGCCAAAGCTCTGATATTAAGCAGAGATAACTCAAAATGTACCACTGATATAAGGCAAGACAGGATGTCAGCAATGAGCTGAAACTACCCCCCCCCCCCCGCTGTTATCAATGGCTACCAGAAATTCTAAAAAGTTCTCTGTAGAGAGACAGCCACAACTTCAGTTGAGTTAATATTCAGAAAAAACACAAATAAATAAATTAAATACAGTACTATATGGAAAGGAGCAGATAAAAGTGTACTTAAATTCACTTATACGTCCATCTGATTTCAGGTAGATGTTAGCTGGCCAAAGCTCTGATATTAAGCAGAGATAACTCAAAATGTACCACTTATATAAGGCAAGACAGGATGTCAGTGATGAGCTGAAACTACCCCCCACTGCTATCAATGGCTACACAGCAATTCTAAAAAGTACTCTATAGAGAGACAGCCGCAACTTCAGTTGAGTTACTTTTCAGTAAAAAACATAAATAAATTAACTGCAATACTATATGCAAAGGAGCACATAAAAGTGTACTTAAATTCACTTATATGTCCAGCTGATTTCAGGTAGATGTTAGCCGGCCAAAGCCCTGATATTAAGCAGAGATAAATCAAAATGCACCACTTATATAAGGCAAGACAGGATGTTAGTGATGAGGTGAAACTACCCCCCTGCTATCAATGGCTACACTGAAATTCTAAAATGTACTCTGTAGAGGGACAGCCACAACTTCAGTTGAGTTTAATATTCAGTGAAAAACACAAATAAATTAAATACAGTACTATATGCAAAAGTGCAGATAAAAGTGTTGTACTTAAATTCAGTTATAATTCCAGCTGATTTCTGGTAGATGATAGTGGCCAAAGCTCTGATATTAAGCAGAGATAACTCAAAATGTACCACTTATATAAGGCAAGACAGGTTGTCAGTGATGAGCTAAAACTACCCCCCACAGCTATCAATGTCTACACAGAAATTCTAAAAAGTACTCTGTAGAGAAACAGCCACAACTTCAGTTGAGTTAGTAGTCAGTGAAAAACACAAATAAATAAATTAAATACAGTCCTATATGCAAAAGAGTAGATAAAAGTGTACTTAAATACACTTATATGTCCAACTGATTTTGGATAGATGTTACTGGCCAAAGCTCTGATATTAAGCAGAGATAACTCAAAATGTACCACATATATAATTCAAGACAGGATGTCAGTGATGAGCTGAAACTACCCCCCGCTGCTATTAATGGCTGCACAGAAATTCTATAAAGTACTCTGTAGAGGGACAGCCACAACTTCAGTTGAGTTTAATATTCAGTGAAAAACACAAATAAATTAAATGCAGTACTATATGCAAAAGTGCAGATAAAAGTGTTGTACTTAAATTCACTTATAAGTCCAGCTGATTTCCGGTAGATGATAGCGGCCAAAGCTCTGATATTAAGCAGAGATAACTCAAAATGTACCACTTATATAAGGCAAGACAGGATGTCAGTAATGAGATGAAACTACCCCCGCTGCTATCAATGGCTACACAGAAATTCTAAAAAGTACTCTGTAGAGAGACAGTCACAACTTTAGTTGAGTTAATATTCAGTAAAAAACACAAATAAATTAAATACAGTACTATATGCAAAGGAGCAGATAAAAGTGTACTTAAATTCACTTATACATCCAGCTGATTTCAGGTAGATGTTAGCTGGCCAAAGCTCTGATATTAATCAGAGATAACTCAAAATGTACCACTTATATAAGGCAAGTCCGGATTTCAGTGATGAGCTGAAACTACCCCCACTGCTATCAATGGCTACACAGAAATTCTAAAAAGTATTCTGTAGAGGGATAGCCACAACTTCAGTTGATTTGTATTCATTGAAGAACAAAATTAAACAAATTAAATGCAGTACTATATGCAAAAGAGCAGATAAAAGTGTACTTAAATTCTCTTAAACGTCCAGCTAATTTCAGGTAGATGATAGCTGGCCAAAGCTGTGATATTAAGCAGAGATTACACAAAATGTACCACTTATATAAGGCAAGACAGGATGTCAGTGATCAGTTGAAACTAGCCCCCACTGCTATCAGTGGTTACACAGAAATTCCAAAAGGTACTATGTAGAGAGACAGCCATAACTTCAGATGAGTCAATATTCTGTGAAAAATACAAATAGATAAAGTTTAGCTGTTGAATGAAATGCTTTCTATGTTTTTTATGAATGAAATGTTTTTCTATTTATACAATGAGCTTTGAGCTGCATTTTCTGTTGTGGCTTTAAGGGCTCTTGTTAATTCCTAATTGTTTTTGCATGTTAATTGGCTGCTTTGCTGTTTAAAATTTCTGCAGTTTGGATCTTTATTTGTCTGATGAAGCAGCTACTGCTGCAAAAGCATTTACTGTTTGTTCTACTGTTTGTTCTGGGATTAAATTCTTGAATTTTACTGCTGTGTTCCACTGCCTCCTTTGACTGTGATATTGTATGATTTATTGTTTGGAGGACCGGTTTACCTACACCATAGTCTTTGTTCTTTGTTCACTTATACATCCAGCTAATTTCAGGTAGATGTTAGCCAGCCAAAGCTCTGATATTAAGCAGAGATAACTCAAAATGTACCACTTATATAACGCAGGACAGGATGTCAGTGATGAGCTGAAACTGCCCTCCACTGCTATCAATTTGCTACACAGAAATTCTAAAAAGTACTCTGTAGAGAGACAGCCACAACTTCAGCTGAGTTAATATTCAGTGAAAAACACAAATAAATAAATTAAATACAGTACTATCTGCAAAAGAGCAGATAAAAGTGTACTTAAATTCACTTATATGTCCATCTGATTTCAGGTAGATGTTAGCCGGCCAAAGCTCTGATACTAAGCAGAGATAACTCAAAATGTGCCAGCTATATAAGGCAAGACAGGATGTAAGTGATGAGCTGAAACGACCCCCCACTGCTATCAATGGCTACACAGAAATTCTAAAAAGTACTCTGTAGAGGGACAGCCACAACTTCAGTTGAGTTATATTTAGTGAAAAAAATCAAATAAATAAATTAAATACAGTACTATATGCAAAAGAGCAAATGAAAGTGTGCTTAAATTCACTTATATGTCCAACTGATTTCAGGTAGATGTTAGCAGGCCAAAACTCTGATATTAAGCGAGATAACTCAAAATGTACCACTTATATAAGGCAAGACAGGATGTCAGTGATGAACTACCCCCCCCCACACACACTGCTATCAATGACTACACAGAAATTCTAAAAAGTACTCTGTAGAGAGACAGCCACAACTTCAGTTGATTTAATATTCAGTGAAAAACGCAAATAAATAAATTAAATACAGTACTATATGCAAAAGAGCAGATAAAGTGTGCTTAAATTCACTTATACGTCCAGGTGATTTCAGGTAGAAGTTAGCCGGCCAAAGATCTGATACTAAGCCATTGTATTAGAAGTGGTCATTGTTATAGAGCTATTGAATATTTTAAGATGAATTAAAGACTAGTCAGAACTGCTCTTAGTTCTGAGTGATACTTGCAATTGCATTTATGAAGAAATTTAGAAGAAATGAAAAAAATCTATCCTTGAGCCAAAATTTGTGTGACAGAGATAAGAATTTAAATCTAGTCTTTGTAGGTCAAAAAGGATTGTAAACATTCTCAAAATCCTCCAATAATTGGCTATCTCATTTTTTATGAAATGTTGATAATTCCAGTTTATTGAATGACGAATCCATAAACAAGGTACTTATTTATTTAATTATTTGTTTATTTGCAGTTTGTTTACCAGGATAGTCCATTGGGCCACAAGGAACCCATTTTCAATGGAGTGCTGGGGAGAAAAGCTCCAGTAATACAAATAATAACAAGATACTAGAATACAAAAATTACAAAACTCTGAGTCAGTTAAAAAAGTACAAGATTTCTAAATCTGAGTCAGTTAAAGAAAAAGTACAATGTTATACAATAAAAAACAAATGCTGACATTTGGAAGAAGTACAGTAATACAATGTGGTTAGACTATTTAAATCAAATATATAGATCATAGTGCAGTATTTAATTCTTGCAAGTTCTTACTAAAGGGAGGTAGAGCTAACTATAGTCAAGGAATCTATGACAGGTGAGAACAGGAGCATTCCAATTTTAAGGTTTGGTGTGCATGGAGGAGAGTTTTAAAAGTTGTGAGACTTTTGGTTGTATGGATGAGATGTGGAAGAGAGTTCCAATTAAATACTGCTCTATGATCTGTATTGTTGATTTAAATAGTCTAACCACATTGTATTACTGTACTTCTTCCAAATGTCAGCATTTGTTTTTTATTATGTAACCTTTTATTTTTTTTTAACTGACTCAGATTTTGAAATCTTGTACTTTTTTAATTGACTCAGATTTTTGTAATTTTTGTATTCTTGTATCTTGTTATTATTTGTATTACTAATTATCTTCCAAAAATACAGCATCTCTCTTAAAGCTAGTTAGATTCTAAAATAAATAATTAAATAAGTTAAATCTGATGGAACAAGGTGACAAAAGAGAAGGTAGTATGATTTAATCAGATAACCCTGGTCTCATACATTCTGCAATAATAAGTATGCCATATAAATCTGCCATCCACTCCTTTTTTTGTCTGCATTGTTTGAAATGGGAAGTATTTTAATTAAAATTGCCAGCAATGAGTTACTGATGAAAGGGACCAAGTGTTTCCTGTGAATATAAAATTGCAAACAAGTCATATGTGTTTCTTGAATTAAATAAACATTTGTGTGTTGTAAGAGACATAACAGAATAGGTTTTCTTGGTACTTACCTACAGAAATGCAAATTCCAAGATGATGTTATTTTTGCAATTAATTATTAGGTTTTTATATTCCAAAGATACATTTGGAGTAAGATTTATAATTCTAATAATAAATAATATTAATAGTAATAATAATAATAATAATGACAACAATAATAATAAAATCCTCAGCTTTCTGTTCTATTTTGTAGACCATATTCCTTGATATGTAGCATAAAATTGTGCTTCTTTTTATAACTTGTCATTGTATAAGCTGCTCTAGCTCCTCAGTGTCCTTCTAAGCATAATTGCAGAAGAGCAATAAAAGCGAAGAAGTACAAACTACTAGCTTCCCACTCTAGGCCCTAACCATAAATGCGCCCGGTGAAGCTAACTGGTACTAAAGTAACCCAGTTAAACAATCATAATAAAACCCCATTAAAATGCTAATAGCTAAGTATTTGCAGAAATGAAATATTTTCAGCTCTGTTTGACACCCATTTACTACAGCTCTATTCTACAAGAGACAGAAGTAGCACACAATAAATCACACAATCTAAGCCCTTTATAAAAAAAATGTAGGCATTGCTTAACCTCTGTGGTAAAGTGAATTAAAAAATATTTGTTGATCATAGCAAACAATAATAGGCATATATTCATAAAAAGACTGCAGGTCCCACAATTATTACAATAGTCATTAATAGCCAGCATGTGTGAACGTATCAGAATTTAATATTCCAACAAAACTCACCATTAGCAGCAACCATGTGGCACTAATATGCATTGACATAAATAGTCATAATCGTGCATTGGCTGTAAAATTATTACCTCAGACCATGCCATGCATCTTTTCAAAATCAAAATGAACATTGTTATTGTTATTGAGACAATACACTATTCATTAATGCCCATCTTGGTTAAATCCACCATAAAATAACATTTTAGCAGTATTCATCATGATTAATAGCCATATGTCACTGAGAAATGCTAAGATCGACAGACCAAATATAATGTTACGAGCCCAAGTTACCATTATGTATTGCCTTACAATTTGTTCTAACTTACAAGTTGTCATCCAAAAATCTAAATACTGATTTAAGGTAACAAACTGAAATAAAGCATCAGACAGAGATCATTATCTAAAACCTTTAAATCGGTTGCAAGATGTCATAGGAACCTTAATAAATAGAGAGGCTCACTTTTCAATTAGAACTAAGTTTAGAAAGGACAACATGTATTGAGAAGAGTAAACACTAGATATGGGAAAAACTGTCCCCTTTAAAGCTTTATATGGGAAAACTATCTCCTTTATAAAGTTACACTGTCTGTTTTATAAAGTTGTACAGCCAGCATTTAGGTTTCGTGATAGCTAGGATTATAATAACCACTTGATGGGATATCATTACTTTTGCCCGACGACCTTAGAGGTTTAATCAGAATAAACATTACTCAGCATGCTCATTCTATTCTTTGACATTGTCCAATTCACAATAGTGAAATATCATAAAACACTGTCAGATTCTTAACTTATAATGTATTCTGTATTCTCATACCACGGGGCCTATCTAAGCCAGTCTGCTTGGGCTAAATTATCCCTATAAAAAGATTAAATCTGATGCATAAATGACAGACAGCAGGCAAATTGCAACTGCAATAATTCAAACGAATCATATCACATTCAAATATGTGCAATAAATCCCAACTGGAGTCACCACATGGAGAAGCCAAATAAAAGAAAATCGTCTTTTATTGTTCCACAAAAACACAAGCGCTTTCACGTAGGTATACTACGCTTCTTCAGGTGTAAATAACATAGAATAAATGAACTGTTTTTATACATAGCCTTTAGGCGCGAAAATCAAAATACAAGGCATCAATTAACCAGTAATTAAATTGGCTGTTGTTAAAGTTAAATCGGCAATAGCCAATAGTCAGGAATAAAAATAAAAATAAAATGTAATATAACTAAACATTCTTTAAACAACCAACATATAAATAATCTTTAGTTGCAATGCTGTAGGTTAAAAGTACATCGCTAAATTGCATTAAAAGCATTGCAGCGCTGAACTGCTGCAAGCCTAATTAGCACAAAAGATATAACAACTAACTCACAGTATATCAAACTTGCTATCAGATTGCGCTGAATCTTTCTTTGCTGTATCAGCCTAGTTGTAAGCAATCACATATTTGGAATATCAACATTTAGTATTCCTAAAAATATATTAGATGTTGTTAAGCTCAAGACCAATTCGACTTTAAAACATACTAAATTGTTGCCGCTTTAAAGCCTTTGTATTCTCTGCTTCGGTGATAGGTTTAGGTTATATTCATTAGCTAATGAACTGTGTTGAGCTTGGAAGACACTACTACAAGCTCCATAGAAACAATATGCTGAAAATATAAACGCGTCATCTAAATGCTCAAGCCTGGTAATACTAGAGTTGTCCTCCGCATTTTTTCATTTCATTCAAATATGTATCAACATTCCACAATCCCACATCCAGTCATGCAAACAAATACACCAAGCCTTCTTCTCAGCAATGCAACCTACAATATGCAGTTTTTATACCATTTTGCAATTGCTTCCATATATACGATGTATATAGACATCAAACAATCTCAGATCTTGTCCAAATTATAAGATGCAAGTAAAATGATCATGAGAACACATTTTGCAAAAAATATCTTAGGCATTTATTATTCACTAAAATGCTATGAACTATGAATAAACACTATGTACTATGAATGTTATAAAAGTTTTGTTCAGGTTATTATGTCTGCTACCCATAATACAGTCCACTAACTTGACTTGCTGTTGCAAATAGAAAAGTTTGCCTTATACTTGGTATTGGAAGCAGTTTCTTGGTCTGAAAACCATCTTTCTGGTTTCAGTCTGGAACTCCAGTCTTGATCTTGTAAGGTAAATGAATGTAAAAATAAGAATTTGTGTACTTGTCTAACAGTCTCTGGTACCCAGTATACATAAATCTAATCAATTACTGGTGGCAAGCGATAGTATTATCCTTAATGCTGAAAATCTTCTCACCCCATGTTTTGCGCTTCCTTTCCATACTGTTTTGAGTGAACCTTGGCATGATTAGGACCTCTGATTTTTTAGGAAGGCAGGATGCACATTACATTATAGCAATGCAAAATATGAGCCTCAGAACTGACTAACTCTACAGTGCAACCAGTCTTGTTAGCTAAAAAAACTTATCTGCATTTATGTGTATGGCTACTGCTCATTTTTTCATGGCAAAGGTTAACCAAATTAATTTGAAGGTCTATAAGAATTTTTCATTTGCAGACCAGTGCTCTTCAGAAAATAATTCTAGTATCTGGTGTGAGATCATGAGTTTGATTTTGGGTGTCCATTCTGCTACTTGCAAGCAGAACTATAGCCCAACCAAACTAAATCATTATTACCTAGATATCATTGGTCCTAAGGGCTTCATTAAAGACATGGTTATACCAATCTTCATTAAAATGAAACTTCTGTTTTATGAAACCATCTTTGGACCTGTTTGTTATATAGAATCTCTATCCTGTAGCAATTAGCCATACAGGTATCTTTTGTGCAGACTGAGTACTATTTTGTCAACCAAGGGACATTTTTAAAAGTTCCTAGTACAGCTCCACATACAGCTTCAAATAATACTCCTACTGTTCTACTTGGTGCAGACGATGGCCTCCTTGTGATGCGAACTCAGCAATATTATTTTGATATGGTCTTCCTTGATCTCTATGCACTGTTAGACACTATGGACCACAGCAGTTTCCTGGTCTGATTGCATTTTGACTGTATCTTATGTGACACAGTATTTGAATGGTTTACCTCTAATCATTCAGTCTGCTTGTAGGCAGTTGTCACTGGACTTAATTCTTCTTCAAGCTTTTCAGTGCATTACGGAGTTCTGAAGAGCTCTGTTTTGGGTATAATTTCCGTTGATCAATATAGACATTAAGGAGGCAAAACTGCAAGCTTCAAAATGTTGAGCTAGAAAGTATCAGTGTACTTTAATAATTTTGAGACTGTGGTTGTGAAGATAACTGTAATACACTGAGAAATTTTTTTTTTTTTTCAAAAAATGTGCGAAAGGTTTGTAAGCTGTATAGGAAATATGTCAAATTAATCACATAAAAATAAGATAAAGGTAAAAAGTTGCTTTTCAGTTACTTTTCCAGTGAATTGCAATATGTAGAAATATATAAAACTATATATAATTGCATTTGCCACAGTGAAAATATAGTACATTCTAAAAGCAGAATTAAATCATGCATGAATATTTTGGTTAGGTCACATTGTGATGATGTGTTATGTAGACAGCACCGTGTTGAGAATTCCCTTCTCTCCCCTTGGAAAAGAAGGGTATCTTCCAAAACCAAGCTGAACCTCAGGAAATCCTGTTTATATACTTAATAAGTAGAGAGTCTAACTGCTAATTCAGAAGCATTACAGAAGTAATTTACAGACATTACTGCTATGTCTGCTGGAGGATCCATTAGAGGTCAGGTTGAAGCTATATTATACCACTTGTAAAGATGCCAACAATTAAATTTTGAACTTAAAAGGCAGAGACAGCAAGGACAAAGTATATTAGCAAGAAAAAGCAGTTTTTAGCTCAAATGTTAGATATTTTTTTCTGAACAGATTTGTCTGCTTGAATGCTTTATTTTCAGTTCTCTGTACAAGTTTTGCATTATTTGTATATTTATTTGGAAATCAGATGATTTAACTTATTTATTTAAAGCAAAAACTTTTATTACCTTCTTGTAATGCTTGTGGTTGAAACTTTACTTATTACGTTAATGGTTTATACATTTTATTGGTATTTGCAGATTGTGGTCATGACTATCAAGGGTGATTGTTCAGATCTAAATGCTGCCATTTAAATATTTAGAGATAGGCTTATATGAAAGGCAGACAGTAAGATGTGATTTTGCGTGCAATTTTGGTGTTATTTAAATCCCATATGGCTGATCCCACAGCATAGGTGCAGTAGTTAAGCCCTTTACTTCTGCTCTTCACAATCTACCTGATGGCAGTAGTGCAATTATAACCCTGGCCATCACGTTTTAACTGGCAGGTCACTTTTGGATCTTGAGTTTTGCACTTGAGTCTTCAAAAATCTCGAAAAAGCTGTGTACATATTCTTGCATCTTCAGAGTAAATATATAGCAATATATCTTGCACAGTAGATGCTTTTGACAAAAATAAGCTGTGTTATATATGGAAAAAATGTCACTGTCACAGCTGACTAAGCAGTGCAAAACTAAGGGAATTTTATATTCACATATACATCCAAAGAGGACTTGATTGCAGCCTTTTGTGTAGCTAAAATGCAGTCCACTGAAACTGGAGACAGGCAGATAGCAGCTGTAGGTGCAGAGCATGTATAAATGCAACTTTGCCCATCTATAAATGGTCAGATCCCATTTGGAATTGATGAGACTGCAACTGGAAATCAAATCCCTGCAGGCTGGGGCAGCTGTGAGAGTGAAAAAGTTTGAGATGCAATAGGAAAATGGACAAGATAATGAACAGGAAAAGAAGTCAGTGGGAAGTGAGTAATGGTACCTGTGTAAGAAAGGAGTTTTAGTCTTCAAACAAAATCACATGAGTTAATGGGGGTTAATGGTGAATCCAGGATTCCAAAATCATCATTAAAGTGTTTCCTTATTATAAACAGGAGGATGGCTTTGATAGCTATATTCATGCATTTGAAATGGGATTTAATGGGGGTTAATGGTGAATCCAGGATTCCAAAATCATCATTAAAGTGTTTCCTTATTATAAACAGGAGGATGGCTTTGATAGCTGTATTCATGCATTTGAAATGGTATGTAGTCAAGTTCAAACTGACAAAGAGCAAGTAGAGAGGTCTTTAGCTCCTCTGCTCATAGGTAAGGCAATACATGTTGTGCCCAAAATCTCAGATGTGGATTATCTAAATTATGATAAAGTTAACCACAATTTAATTGAATGTTAAGCTGAATCTTTTTGTAGTTTTTAAAGCTGTTTTAACGTGTCAACACTGTTTTGTAGTGGCCAGCACAGGCAACTTCTAAGCTCTAGCATATTATTAGAGCTTAATGGTGCAGAAAGGTACTTAAAGCTTTTGTTAAACACCATTTTTTACACCAGAAGGCTGCTTAACAAAGCAGTCTTTTTCTGAATTTAGAGTGTAATTGTAACACTCCATTCACAACATGTTTTACCATGCTTTAACTTGTTTTATGTCAGTTAGCTTTACATTTTAACATGCTTACTTTGTAAACATGAAAATAAATTGTTATTGCTATTGGTATTTCTGTTGATAACGCTATTGGTATAAAGCTGTAATGATGCCTCTTTTATCCATGGCAAAACACATTGTAATCATAGGTTCATAGGTTCATAGGTTCATACTAGGCTATCTGCCCGAGGGCATTTATAAGCCTAGCCCATTGTTTTGTGGCTTACGCCACCCCTTTAGTATGGGGAACTATACCCATTATTTTGCTGTGCCTCTGTCGAGCAGTGACACTGAGGTAATTCCTGGGGTATATCTGCGATCTCCCATCCATTGGTCAAGATTTCTCTTGAACAAGGCCAGCGAGGTGCTCTGCCTCACATGTACCGGGATTTTGTTCCACAGCATAGGGAGTCTTTGGGTGATGAATCTATCCCTCCAGCACGTCCTATTAATAGCCGTGTCGAGGTTTAAGTCTCCGCCCTTGTGGCTCTGATGGATCTAGATTTTTGAGGTGAAGCATATTCATCAAATCTGGGTTTGACATGGCCTTGTATGTTAGGCAAAGGTCACCTCTGAGCAAGCGGTGCGACTGAATAGAGCTGGAGTTCTTTCAGTCGGGCAGCATAGGACAGATTTTTGAGACCCTTTATCCTTTTGGTGAGGAACTTTTGTGGCCTCTCCAGCTGCTGCAAGTGTCGGGTCAGATACATTCCGAATGGGGCATTGTACTCAATCATTGGTCTGATGAGTGATGAGTAAAGGGAGACTATGACCTCCCTTGATCTAGATGAGAATCCCTTCATGATAAGGTGGGCAATGTAGAAGGACTTCCTAACTACTTTAGCTACATGGGTGTCGAATGACAGACTACTATCAACCTGGGTCCCCAGGTCCCTGATAACTTCTTCTGTGCTCAGTGGATTGCCACCTATTTGGTAGCTAGGGGTAACCTTGTTTTTCCCGAAGGGTATGACTATGCATTTTTGGCATTTAACTTTAGGCCGTGGCTCTGGCACCAGTTATCCGTTTCTGTGAGACCCTTCTGAAGGATATCTGTGTCAGATGTGTTTTCTACTATGGCGCCCAGTTTGCAGTCATCTGTAAACTTTGTCAGCCATAACCCTCCTGTGTTTGCTTGTACTTCGGAAAAGTAGATGCCAAACAAGAGTGGGCCCAGGACTGAGCCCTGTGGGACACCACTTGTGACAGGCTTTGAGTCTGACATGGTGCCAGCAACTCTGACCCTGTGGGTTCTGTCACTCAGCCAGTTTGCAACCCATCTTGTGATGTATGGGTTAACATTTAAGCTGATGAGTTTTTCAATGATACCCGAGTGGGGTATTGTATAGAAGGCCTTAGCCAGATCGAGGTAGGCTGTATGGACTGCCTTTCATAAACCTTACTCAATACTGTGCATAGACTTTTATAATTTCCTGAACTGAGACAGCCATGCCTAGTGACAAACATTGATGCCATCAGGATAACAGGGTGAAAAATGATTAGTTGCTTTGTTTTTATTTATTTTTTTACAAATGTATCTTGATAAAGTTTTTAATCGGTTATATAGATGATTTTTATTTATCACATTTTATAAAAAATAAATGTTGAATCAATGAAGCACAGATTTGGACTAAAAGCAGAGATTCCATTTTTTTACATTCCATTTGGAAATTGGAAAAGTAAACTGAGAAACAAGAGAAGATAAGTAAGGATAGTAACTTTGGAGGTATGCTAAAACAATAACTCATAATGCAAATTTCTAATTATGAAATTTAGTGTTTCTTTCATTTCATATTGTTTCATGGAATGTGGCTAGATATGCATGTCATATACATGCTTTTGAACATACGTCAGAAGTATGCATTTGAGATACACAAGCAACCACTTTAGCCATTTTCCATGTAACAAGGTTAATGACAGTTTTTGAATGAATAAACTATTGGGTTGTCAAAAGAATGTAGAAGGATAATAGTTAAAAGAACTTGCATATTTGGACAGCTGACTAATAGTAGTTGTAATAGAGGTTGTTGCTTATCTGCTTCTTGTTAGTTTTCTATATAAGTCGAAATGCAAATGGTCTGCAGAAAATGCATACATTTTCTCTAATGCCACAAAGGCATGCAGTAAGGTCAATGCATATAACTGTGGATAAAGGATAAAAACAGAACTGGAATTGCCAAGAATGAAGAAACAGTGTAAAATCAAACAGCTTAAAATCAATGTACAAATGCAAAATGATACATGTAGAAAACAATATCAAAAGATAAAAGTTGGAACCTAGAGGGAAAGTGTTACCATTGGTGAATGTGGAAAGAAAACAAATGACACTGCATAGCAATACAACAAGGAAGGAAAGTGTAACACAGGAATGCATAGGGAGAGAGATCATTATTAGAAAACAAAAAGTTGCAACTCCTCTTTATAGGTTCATACATTCATAGGAGGTTACTAGGCTAGCAGGTCTAGAGTCTTTACAAGCCTAGCCATTCTAATCCCAAGTATCCCCATTTATTCTTTTTTGGGTAGGTATGAAAGAATTTATGAAGAGAGTGGGTCTGTGATCAACACCGACTACCCCTCTCCATGACGGACAAGGGTGCCACCCCAGGGGTGAATTTGTGGTCTCCCATCCAGTTATCTAGGTTACATTTGAATAGGGTCAGATAGAAGCTCTGTTTTCTGTGAATAGGGAGTCTGTTCCAGAGAAGCGGCAGTCTCTGGGAGACATATCTGTCTCTCCAGCATAATCTGTTAATGTCATAAGCTAGGTTGAGATCTCTAGAGGGAGTGACTCTTGAGCCCTTTGACTTGTAGATGTGCAGCATTTCCATTAAGGCAAGGTTGTAAATTGCCCTATAGGCCAGCCACAAGTCACCTCTCAGCAGCCTATAAGATACAGAATTTTGTGAAAGTGAAAGGGCTTTCAGCCAGTCCATGTAAGTCATGGTTTGGAGTCCCTGTATTTTCTTAGTGAGAAACTTCTGAGGTCTCTCCAGCCGCTGCAGGTGTCTGGTGAGATACATGCAAAAGGATGCATTATACTCTATTAGTGGTCTGATGAGAGTCAAGTACATTTGTATTATAACATTCTTTGACCTGGATGCTAAATCCTTGCTTGTGAGGTGCTCTGCATATAAGGCTTTCCTTACCACTGTGTAAACTTGGTGGTCAAAGCTAATATTGCTAATCAACCTGTGTTCCCAAGTCTCGCATCACTGGGTTGGAACTTGGGGGGGGGGGTTGCTGTCAATATTGTAATTTGTAGGGAATTCCATTTTGCCAAAGGGAATAATACTGCTTTTTTTTTTTTTGCATTTAGTTTTGGACCATGGCTTTAGCACCAATCATTTTTTTGTATTAACCCTTCTTGTAATATGTTGACATCACTGGGGTACTCAGTGATTGCTCCCAGTTTGCAATCTTCAGTGAACTTTGAGAGCCAAAGGCCATCTACTTTGGCATGGACTTCTAAGAAATAGATGCCAAATAGTAAAAGGCCCAACACAGACCCCTGTGGTACTCCACTGGTGATGAGTCTACTGGTTGAGGTGGAGTCACCAGTTCTGACAGAGTGTTTTCTGTCAGTGAGCCAGTTGGCTACCCATCTAGTAATGTAAGGGTTAATCTCTGTTCAGGAGAGTTTCTCAATGATGCCAGAGTGGGGAATTGTGTCAAAAGCCTTGGCAAGGTTGAGATAGACTGTTTGCACTGCCTTACCTTCATCCATGGCTTTGGTGACATTCTCAAAGAAGTCTACCAGGTTTAATAAGCATAATCTACCCTTAACAAAGCCAAATAGGGTTGGGTCCAGCATTTGGAGGTTACCTATGTCTTTGTTGATAAGGTCATTGATAATTCTTTCCATGGCCTTGCAGATGAAGCTGGTTAGACTTATCGGTCTTTAGTTCCCAGGGTCATTTGATGGCCCCCATTTGTGCAGAGGGATTACAGTAGCTAATGTTCTTCATGTTTCACTGTTGCAGTCATTACATTTGGGTTATCTGCTTGCAGTAGCCCTCAGTCAGCTGATTAACAAAGTCTTGGGTCCTGCATCGGTTGCTGTCCCTTCTTCCATGACATCAGGTCATCAGGGGTATAAAACATGCAGCCGACGCCATTACATCAGTCTTTCTTGCTGTACGGTGCCCGAAGCAGAAGCAGTTCACAAGTGCCAGTCGGACGACTCCTGAAATTTTCATTTTCAAGTTTCAGAACCGAAGTCGTCAACTAAAGCTAAGTACCCCATTTGTGAAACTTTTTCTTGCTCCTTACCGATGTCAGTAAAAGTTAATAATCGCATTACTTGTGGAAAGCAAATACCTCACAAAGATTTTCATTTGTACTGTATTCCTTGCCTAGGCCCTAACCACGATGTACCTTGCTGTTGGTTTTGTGCTTTATTTAATCAGCACACTATCCATTGTCAGTATATTTTTGGTTCTAAATATTTTGGTTCTCAGTTTAATTATCCAGAAATGTCGTCGGTTAGCTACCCAACTACCGGGATTCCAAAAAAATGCAAAGAGAAAGATAGAGACAGGCTGCTGAGGTCCAAAGCTGCCGACGACACTTCTCCTAAACCAGTCGCCAGTTTGCCGGTACTCAGTGAGGCGCTTTCGCAGCCCCTGATACCCGCTACTCCTGACTCGCAGGCCTCTACTGAGACCCATTCGCAGTCCGGTATGCTGCAAGATGCTTCAACTGTGGAACCTGCGGATGTCTCTACCTTAGATGGGTCCGGAGCCGCTGTGCAGGCACCGGCTTCTGAGGGTGTATTCAGCCCTATGGACTTGCATATTAAACCGACGCCTCCTTCTTCATTTAGGCCAAAATCTCCAACCATGCCTAAGAAACCAACACCCAGGCCACATGCTCAGGCCTCTATGCGTAAAAAACAAATGATAAGAATGGCTGAAGATCTTATAACTCTAATCAGAGGAAGCCAACCTCCCCCTTCTAAGACACCTAGGACTGAAGTTGTTTATGAATCTTCTGAACAGGATTCTGATTTTTCTGATTCTTCTGATGATCTGGATTTGCCCTTATCTACTTATGAGGATTCTGATGCAGATGACTCTATTCCCTCTGCTTCCCCTCCAGAGGATTTTTCTTTTGGTGAGACCTTACATACTCTAAGGGAGCATTTCTGCTGGGAAAGCCAGGATTTTTCTGATTCAAAAAAGAGGCTTAGGGATTTCTTACTCCTGCCTCAGCATAGGCCTTTAGCTATACCTCCTGTTCTAGACATTGTTGATGATGCCTTTTCAGAATCTAGTTTGGCCTCTTATTCTTTGCCTCCTGCTCCCAGAAAACCTGATAGATATTACAGGGTTCCTGATTCTCACAAGTTCCTTTTTAAAAATCCTATTACGGATCTAGAGACTATTTCACAGGGACCCAAGGGCATTAAGGCTTCTACTGCTAAAACTCCTACCCCCTCTGATAGAGACTCCAGGGCTCTGGATAGATGGGGTAAGAAAGTTTTCACTTCTGCAACCTTGGCCATTAGGGCTTTAAACTGCCAGTTTCATATGTTAATGTATCAACCACATGTTATTGGATTGCTTAAACAGAAAATGATGTTAATTCCTGACTGTGCTGAAAATAAAGAATTACAGGATTTAATGCATTCTGCTGGACATGTTGGAAAACATACTTTGTAATGTGGATTTGATTCATTAGAGACCTCTTGCAGGGCTGCTGTTACTGGGTCTGTACTCAGAAGGCATGCTTGGCTTGGATGCTCCCTTAAATCAGGACCGTCTGTTTGGCAACAAGGCTGAGGAAGTTCTTAAAAAAATGGACGATAAAGCTAAATCTATGCAAACTGTTAAAGATTTCTTACAAGTTCAGCCTCCTAGATTTAGTAGGCTCTGGCCCTCAAAAAAATTGGTCCTTTCCAGCCCCTTCCAGGTCTTCTCAAGCCAAACCCACCCAGCAGAAACTCCAGGTTTCAGTCCCAAGGGACACACAAGACTAGGCAGTGGGGGTTTCTGCACCCAAACCTGGGAGTAGTAAGACTCCCCCCATGTGGAAAACTATCTCAATGGTTTGCTTTTAAAACTTCTAAGCACTTCCCAACTGAATGCTCCTTTAGGCGGAAAGATCGGTCTGCAGGCCAAAAACTGGGAACTCATTACCCAGGACAAATGGGTTTTAAATATAGTGTCCCAAGGATACAGATTTCATTTCCATACATTACCAACACCAAGCGGGTGGCCAGATTTACCCCCAAATCAGTGGGCAGAGGCCCAAAATCAAGTACTCTCTCTCTTAAACATGGGAGCTATTCAGTTGGTACCAGAAGAGGAAAAGGGACAAGGATTCTATTCGAAGCTTTCCCTGGTACCCAGAAAAGGCAATACATGGCATCCTGTCTTGGACCTTTCTATTCTAAACACCTTTCTGGTGATTTCAAAATTCAAAATGCTTACTCTTCACCAGCTGCTTCCTATGCTAGGCAAGGATGCATGGTTGGCAACACTAAACTTAAAAGAAGCATACCTGCACATCCCTATCAGGGAGTCTTGCAGAAGATGCATATGCTTCAAAGCAGGCTACAGGCACTATCAGTTCTCTGCACTGCCCTTTGGCTTATCTACTGCACCCAGGGTATTCACAAAGTGCCTAGCTCCAGTCATTACATTGTGCAGGCAAATAAATATTCAAATATACCCATACCTGGACGATTGTCTAATTCAGGCAGAAAGCAAGGACATTCTTTTGAATCATTTGGCCTTTGTTCAAAGGGTGCTGACTTGTCTGGGGTTCATCATAAACAAAAAGAAATCCCACCTGGTACCCTGCCAACAAATTATATTCCTGGGAGCAAGCTTGAATACAACTTCCCAGATGTCTTTCTTCATGCCAGGGAAACGGATTCATTTGACAACTTACTTCAAACAAGTGGCCACAAAAACCCAGCTATCTGCAAGGCAAATACTGCAAGCCTTGCGGTTCATGGCCTCCTGCATTCGTCTAATTCCATATGCAAGGCTGCATATGAGGAAACTACAATGGTATCTCAAAAGCCTGTGGTATCAACATTCACAGGATCTAGAAGCATGGATTCCTATCATACCTTGCCTACGTCTAGACTTCCTTTGGTGGGCAGAGGCCTGACACCAAAACAGGGGACTACCATTCTCATTACCCCCTGCCACCCAAATCTTAACAACAGATGCATCAGACTATGCATGGGGGCTCACCTGGCAGTGAAGTACATTCAGGGCAAATGGAACCCAAGTCAAATGCACCTGCACATAATTCAAAAGGAAATGTTAGCTGTACAGAATGCTCTGACAGCCTCCAAGGACCACATTCTTCCAGGACAACTAATGGTAAAGACAGACAACATGACTGTCATGTGGTACATAAACAAGCAGGGGGGTACACATTATTACCCCCTCTGCAGACTAGCCATGGCATTGTGGAACACAGCCTTGAGCTGACAAGTAGATCTACAAGCTCAATTCCTGCCAGGAAAACTAAATACACTGGCAGATGGACTAAGCAGAAATCTCATGGACCCACACGACTAGAAACTGGAACCAAGGATTTTCAACATGTTGACAAGCAAATGGGGAAGCCCAGATATAGACTTGTTTGCCTCCCCCCAGAACCATCAACTGGACAAATTTTGCACAAGGATTCCCCTCAAGCTAGCTTGGAAAGTGGATGCTTTATCCTTCAGCTGGAAAAAAACTTTCAGTTTATGCCTTTCCTCCTCTGTCTCTGCTCTCCAAGGTACTACTGAAGATCAAACAGAACAAGCCAAGGATGATTTTAACTACACCAGACTGGCCTTGCCAACACTGGTACCTACTCTGGTGAAGTGTGTCATGCTTGGCTCCATGGCACCTGCCTCAGACTCCGTCCCTGCTGTCTCAGCAGGAGAACCAGATTATGTACCCTCAGCTGTAAACCCTGAACCTAGCAGCCTGGCTAATTACTTAATCTCTCCTTCACCATCCCTCAGTAAATCAGTGATGGACATCATTTTAGAGGCAAGGAGGCCTAGTACTAGAAATTCTTATGCTGAAAAATGGAAAAGATTCTGTGCCTGGAACCAGTCTCAAGGAATGAACACAGCAGTGCCCAATTTACCTCAGATTCTACAATACTTGACTGAGATGCTTCATAAGGGCTTATCTTTTTCCTCCATCAAAATTCATGCCTCAGCCATTTCAGCTCATTATAGCACAGAGCCTCCCCTCTTCTCTCACCCACTGCTCAGGCAGTTCCTCAGAGGGGTCAAAAATCTAAGGCCACCCAGGAGAGCTCCAACTCCAGCTTGGGATCTTAACTTTGATTTGGTGAAACTCACTCTTCCTCCTTTTGAGCCAGCTGCTACTGCAGATTTAAAATTTCTTTCCTGGAAAACAGCTTTCCTTTTAGCAAACACTTCTGTGAGAAGGGTATCTGAATTACAGGCCCTTATGGCAGTGGAACCTTTCATCATCTTTCATGCGGACAGGGTGTCCCTTAGAACCAATCCCTCCTTCATGCCCAAGGTAGTACCCAGTGTGGCTCTTAATCAGTCCATTCATTTGCCTACCTTCTTTCTTAACCCACAGAACAAAGGGGAATGGATACTGCACTCTAGATGTGCACAGACAACTTAGATTTTACTTAGACAGGTCTAAATCTCAAAGGAAATCTGAACAACTACTGGTGGCATTTGGAAAACCTATCCCACAGGGCATCAGACCCCATTCATCCACCTCTACAGCCTTTCTCAGTGGCGTCCCTACTAGGGACATCCTAGAAGCTGCTACCTGGAGTTCTGTACATATTTTCACCAAGCATTATCATTTGCCAATTTTCTCTAAATCCAGAGCTGGTTTTGCCACTGCAGACTTGCAGGGCCTTATAGATGGTCCTAATTCTATTTAAATTCCTCCTCCCAACCTTAGCTTTGGGAATCTACCCAAATGTAATGACTGCAACAGTGAAACATGAAGAACATAGTCCAGTTGTGTACACTTACCATAAATGTAGATGTTTAAGTGTATTCACTGTTGCAGTCCTGGTTACCCTCCCTCCAGCCCCCTTTCTTCTTTTGGCTATACCTCTACTCTCACTTAATATGCTCTAAAAGCTTTTTGGTGTATTTGGTTTTTTGTTGGATGTATATTCTTGTATTTATAGATTTAATTGCTTCCCATTAGGGGGGCACCTGACATCTGGGGCAAGAAAAACTGATGTAATGGTGTCAGCTGCATGTTTCATACCCCTGACAACCTGACGTCATGGAAGAAGGGACAGCAACTGATGCAGGACCCAAGACTTTGTTAATCAGACCGACTGAGGGCTACTGCTAGCAGATAACCCAAATGTAATGACTGCAACAGTGAATACACTCGAACATCTACATTTATGGTAAGTGTACCCAACTGTACTTTCTCCATTCTGCAAGCACATAGCCAATTCTCAAGCTATGATTAAAGAGAACGCCAAGTGGGTCAGCTAGTTCTTGCTTTAGATTGTTTAGTAAACAAACTGGGATGCTATCTGGTCCCATTGAGGCCATGTTTTTGGCCTTGGCGAGTGCAGAGATGTCCTTTTCTCTAGAGATACTAGGTAGAGGGCTGGTGTCAGGTATGCTTTGAGATGTGGTAGGTGTGGATAGGGGGGTGAAGTTGTCAGCTATCAGGTTGGTGATATCTTCCAGTGTAGTATGAGTGATGCCACCTACAACCAGTTCAGCACATAGCTGGGCATTCCCTTTTAGACTTCAGACATAGGTAAAGAATGCTTTATGATTATCCTTGGCTAGGGATGTGATTTTAATTTTGCTTTAGAAGACTTTACAAGATTTCTGAGTTTCTTGTGAGGGAAATCTTCCTCTGCAGAGTGATACCCCTCTTGCTTTTGGACATTTCTTCCTCTTGTTATATAATCTGTCTGTACCTGAAGTCCACCACGGTGGCTTGTTTTTACAAGATGACCAGTTTTGATTCAGTCAGGTACAGCAGAGTTTATGCAGTCACTTAAGTGTTTGTACAAGGCATTTGCGTACACTTCTGCATAGTGATCATTGATGTCTGCGATTGTGGGTGGTATGAAGCATTTTATACCATCGCTTAGTTTGCTGTAGTTAGTTCTGGTTAAGTTTTTTTTACAATTTTTGTTCCTGTGAGGGTGTCAGTTCCAGAAGTTACTCCAAACAAGACTGATTTGTGTTCTGACCTAACCAGAGAGGGCATCACACATGGAGAAGTACAGCAACCCCCCTGTTGGTGAGCACTATGTCCAGAACATTAGAGTCCCTAGTGGGGTTGCAGCCAGAGCATTTGTGTTAACAAAGTCCAGGAACCTCTGGGTGAGCAAGTTTTTGTTCTTGTATGTCCCCCAGTCTATAGAAGGATAGTTGAAATCTCCCATGACTAATGTGTTGGGCTGTATGGTGAGGGATTCCAGTAAATCGAGGTAGGCGGTGTGCTTATCCTGGTTCATGGTAGGGGATCTATAGCTAACAGTGATGTGGTATGGTACTTTCCCATTAGTGAATTGGTCATGGAGTAGTTTGAGAGAGTCATGCTGTCTGACCAGTCTCAAAGTGCATTTGGTTTTAATGAGGATGGATACACCTCCACCTTTGGTTCCCTAGCACTCATTTTGAGGTCTAAATGTGTGGAAGGCATTGTACCCTTGCATGGCCGGGGTACTCTCAACAGCCTTGAGCCATGTCTCGGTAACTGCACAGATATCAGTATCCTCCAAGGTAAGGAGTGCTTCCAGGGAATGCAGTTTCATTTCTAAACTTCTTGCATTAAGCAGTATGACCCTGAATTTGTCTCAATTAGATTTTGTTACATTAGAAAATTTGTTGTTTTGACATTGCCTAAAAAAGACATTATGGAGGAGGCAAGGGCCATTGCCAGTATCCAAAAGCCAAGGGGGAAAAGGAGTAGACCATCTGAAGCAAAGCAGCAAGGTCTGTCTAACATATCCTCCCAGTCTGACAGATACTTGATCCCCCTAGACTGACTCCAGAAGCTGAGCCAATTGTTGAACTCAATCATTTTTTGTTTACATTGTTGCATCCTCCTGGGTGAGGGTAGGATACTGCTTAAGGCTAGGGATATACCTGTCTGAAAGTCATGTCTCTCTTCATATAGTCCAGAGAGGTTCATCTCAAGTCATTCACTCCATCATGGACTATGACAGATTCATGTTGTTGAGTGACATGAGTGCATGCATGATTTGTTGGAGCCTGGCACCTGATAGGCAGCTGTCCATGACCTTCTTCTTATCCAGTGTGGTGAAGGGAGTATCTGTGTGTCACACTATGGAGTCACCATGACCAAGATATTTGACATGTTTTGCCTTAGGGGCTTATTAATTGATACACTGATGTGTGTGTTGATACTTGTATTGGTTCCTTTATACTTAGTGGTGAGTTTGTGTGGTGTGCATTTGGGAGGTTTCTGTTAATTTGGTTGGCTTTTAGCGAGTACCTCCATGTATGTGGGTTTATGTGTTGTGACCTTAATTTGTGTGAGAGGTGAGGTTTGTGTAAAAGGCAAAACGTGCATGCTGACAACCTGTTTGATGTCTTGTTTGTTTTTACATGAGAAAATTGACTTCAGTTCCACAGTTAATTAACGTCTCACATAGGGTGTCAGTTTGCTTTAGGAGTAATAGTCAATATACATGAAGCAATTGCTACATTACTGACGGTAAGACCCCCATTTAATTGATTGTGTGTAGTACTGAAGATGTCTTTTGCCTAAGAATATAGATAATGAAAAGTCAGTTTATAAGATGACATAAAAAGGGGTATACAACAAAAGGGGTATACAACCTTCATCAGAACTAGATCACTCTGGACAGAAGTTGCAAGTCACACAGTTTAACATGCATAGTTTAGATGAAAAGGAGTCAGATGAGGATATAAAGCAAAAATAGATAAGAACCTAAAAGGGATCAAAATATGCAAGTGAGTATCATATTTCAAAGAAGCATTTGTTAAGAGGTAAGTTGTTGTTGTTGTTGTGTCTTTCGGCTTTTCCCGGTTAGGAGTTGCCACAGTGGAACTCCGGTCCACTAATGATTGGCAGTATATTTTTTCGTGCCGAGTTGCCAGCCCTAATGCACAACCTTCAACAAAGGTACGCCCATTCACGCATGTCTCCACACAGTAGACGCTCTAGCTTAAGATCAAACAGAACAACGTCTTACTGTGAGGTGACAACGCTACCGCAGCACCACCACCGCAGTTTAATTTGTTAAGAGATAAGTGCTAACCTAATTAGCACTGGCAATATTTCATTAGCATGTCATGACTAAGAATGCTCTGTTGAGTATTATGATTTATACCGGTTATTTAATAACATGGTGGTTGATTTGAAAATGAAAATATTAAGTCAGACAAGAAACAAGAGTAACAGTGCTATTTATTATATGATTAAAAAATAATGTAGCAAAAGAATAAAAAAATTCTGTATTCTGTTTTAATATTGTAAACATTATTTTGTTGTAAACATTTTGATCTGTAACTGGAGCTTTATTCCCCGGGCCTCCACTGAAAATGGGTTTCTGACCCAGTGGGCTTTCCCAGTCAACAGATGTCAATAAATAATTAATTAATTAATTAATTAATTAAAAAAGCACATAGGAACTAATCCACTAATCCTCTGCCCTGATTTGCATATCTGAATTTAAAGCATATCGTATTCAGTTTATTACTGGTGAAAGATGCCACACATTGTATGGTATTCCCTACATTATGAACTAGATATAAAAGTAGGATAGCTGTTATGAAGGGGGGGGGGGTTTGAAACAGAATGGAAATATCAAAAAAGAAGCTGAATAAAACAGCCAAGGAAATGGGTTCAGATGTGTAGTGACATGTCCAGCTGTACTTTTAGAGCATTTCATTTATTTTATATGGTTGAAAAAATATAGCACATTAAATTCATCTGAAAGAAAAACAGATTTTTGGCACATTCCAAGCAAAAACAGGATGTTTCAGCCAAGCAAATGCAGCCCACTGACAAAGAACATTAACAAGTCACCCAAAGCATAGCATTCAGATTTATCCTGCTAGAGTCTATATTAGAACACCGAGCTTTCAAAATTTCGCATGTTCTAATATCGACCCATTTTCAGCGAATGCTGAAAATATCGAAGAAACAGAAAACTGATTTTTTTCCTAGGGAAAGAATTCGGTTGTCTGTTTCTGTTGCTTCGGTATTTTCAGCACTGTGGTGGAAAGTTACGGGTCGGGTTCAGGTAAGTGTGCGATTGTGTGGATGTGAGGGTTAGGGCGGGTTAGGTGAGTTAGGGTTAGGGTGCAGGTCAGGTAAGTGTGCGATTTTGTGAATGTGAGGGTTAGGATGGGGTAGGTCAGTTAAGGTTAGGGAGTGGGTGAGGTGACTGTGCGACAGTGACGGACCTTAGGGTTAGGGTTTGGGTTAAGGTAAGTGGATAGTTTGTGATGTATGCATAGTTTAGTGTAGGGATAGGTATAAGAGTTTAGGTGTATGTGTGTGGATTGCTGTTTGTTTGGTGTGCTTGTGTTGTGTGTATGTGTTTTGGAACAGCAAATTTTTTTCCCTAGGAAAAAATTCGCTGTTCTGTATGTTCGATGTTTTAAATTTTCGATTAGTAGGGTTCGATATTAGAACACTCGAAATTTTGAAAGTTTGGTGTTCTAATATAGACCCTCCTACAATGCAGTGCTTTACTTTCCTCAGCTGAAAAATTGCCTGTAGTGTATTGGCTTCAATTTTAGTCTACCATAAACTGCCACAGTTGAAAAATAGAAAATATCTGCCTAGACTTTTTATTTTCATTATATTTAAATGTAAAAAGATTAATAACAGTAACAGCAACAATAATAATTCTAATAATAATAACAATATCACAACACTACTGAAAACCCACAAACTGAAAGAAATATACATCATTAATGCAATATGCCAATCAGTTCAAGTCAAATAAATAAGGTGGATCTAGTAAACTAATACATGATCACAAAAAGCATAGACAAATGTGCATGCTTTGGCTGATTGCAGCAACACTAGTAATTTTTCTTGTTGGCTTTAAAAAGTTACAAACATGATATAAAAATATGAATAAAAATACAAGCTAGTGTCAATTCAGTACTAGTAGTAGTCATCAGAAATGGTTAGCAGGACAGGTAGAAAAGAGAAAAATTAAGTAACAGTAAAAAGGTTCCACATCCCAAATAACAGATGTCATTCTGCCTGTTGGCTTTGAAAAGTTGTAAACATGATATAAAATTACGCTTAATAAATACAAATTATTCTCAATTAAGTCCCAGTGTAGTAGTCATCAGAGATGGTTAGCAGAATAAGTAAACCAGAAGGAAAATGAGATAACAGCAAAATTATCACATATCCTAAATAACAGAAGCTACACCAGAAGACAATAGTATAACTAGGAATCAGAGATAGTAAAATAAAACCGTCTAAGATAGATGATATAGAACTTTTGACATCAGGTCCATGTATATAACCAGTAAAATTCTACCAATGTTTCTGGTACTTTGAAGAATCAGACTGCCCAAATCATCTTTCTTGGGACCCTGTCATTTGCATTCTCCGAGTTTAAGACTGTCCAGTTGGAGTCATCTCCAGCATCTTCTCTGCTATCTGCCTCACTGCAAACATTAAGTCAGTTGTACTGCATCCTGATCTGAATCCAGATTGATTATCCTCTATCATGCTTTCAACTATTGGGTCTATATTACCAAAGCGAAAAACCCAATGCGCCAATACCAAAACATCAACCCCTATACCGCGAAATGCAAAAATCCCGAATGCACTAAACCGTGAAAAAAATATCGAACTGTCATAGTCGGCCAACCCCACCACCCACTACATACTGCCTACCCAAACAAAATAAATAAACCACATATATACACTAACCAAACCCTACTTCTAACCTAAACTAAAGCACCAAAACCCTACCTCCAACACTACACTAAACCCCACAAACACAACTATCTACGCAGTCTCCTTAACCCCTCCCTAACCCTAAAGTCTGTAATGACCACACATATCCCCTACACACATACACCCAAACAAAATAAATAAAACACATACATACATTTAAAAACACCTAATTCTAACACTACCCTAACTCTTACATACATTACCTATCTATGCACTTACCTTAACCCAAATCCTAACACTGAATTCCTATCTATCGCATACACCTTACAGAGCTATACCGCAAATGGGCCAACCAAAACAAATCGACATTTCGAACTTCGCGGTTTTGAACTTTCGCGGTTTACGTACTTTGCACAATACGGGTCGATGTCTTCATATTTGCCTAAAGGAATCTTCACTCTCATAATAGGAACCCCAACTATTCTGTGTATCTGCTTATCAGTCACCCTATCCAGAACTTTCATGAATGTGAAGGGAGTTTGAGTTCTCTGTACTTTTCACAGTTGTGAATACCCCCCTTGATCTTGTGCACTGACACTAGAAACAAGTGAAAACACAACTGATGTCCTTACATGCACTGTTATAGAATTACGTAGTATATCAAACCTACAAAAGTAAAGTAAATGACAGGTGCACTGTGTAATGAGAAAGCAAGAAAATGAACATGTTTGTGATTCCCAGTTAGGGGGAGTAGACTATGGATATGTATATTTATTTGGTGCATAGTATAGCAGGAAAAAAAACAGAAGACTATTCTGTGTTATAAGTGCTATTCTGTGATGCCTGAGTTTTGGTGGATGCAGGTGTTAACAAGTATGTAGTGGCTACATTAAAGGCATGGGACTATTAGCTGTGCTACAGTGTTTATTTCCTTTCCTGTGTTTGTGCAGTAGACAGGGAAAATATCACTACTTTGTGCAGTAATATGTAAATATGTAATGGGACAGGAAACTGACTTTGTTGAGTAGTCGCTTTGTGTATTATGATGATATGGAAACAAGATGCAGCTTTTTAAAATGATTGTAGAAATCAATATTTGACATGGTAGTATGGAATATAATATGATAGGATAGAGGATAGAAATGGTTGGAAGGCAGAAAATAATGATGACTTGGATTTCCTGTTGTTGCTGCCCAGTACACTTCCTCATTAATATTTGTTTTAAATGCATCGCAACTGCATTTCACTGCTTAAGGATAGTAATCCTGCAACAGACTCAAGTATAGTAGTGGCAATTAATATTCATGCTATGATCCTTGGAAACAATTATCTTCATCAGAAGCTCGATTTGAAGTTTTATTCATTATTCCTCACTTAGAAGCTACAACTGAAGCAGTAAGTTCTACTTTTCCACATATTGCATATACATAATTACTCTGAGATCACCATACCTCTGAGAAAGAAAAATACTTTCAGGCTCAGCAGCTTTGAACTTAGTATATAGATTCTATGTCTGTACTTTCAGTCTCACTTTTGGAAACTCACACTTACTCTCTGACTGAAAAACTGTTTCTGCACATAGCTGCCTATTGTAATTTTAAGACCTATAATTACAAGTCTCAGAACTATGAAAATAGACACTGAAACTACAGGAGAAAAATGAATGTCAAAAATATTTAAAAGTTGTTTTCTGAAATGAGTCAAGTCCACCTGTACCCCTCAGCATGATGGCTGAACCTCCGATTCTAGCTTCATATATGTATTCATTCTGAGACTGACATACTTCAAAGTGGAACATTGTGAAACATGGTGATCTCAGCCCTATTACATGTAGTTCCCATTCTACACATTCAGTCTTGCTACTCTAGGACTTACGCTTACATGTCTCAGATTTTAAATATGTTATTGTATACTGACTGCATACCAGTTGTTTTGTTTACTGACAGTAGTTGTTTGTTATAATCATCTTAAAAACATTTGCAATCTTATTATTATTAAACAAAAATGTCAGCCTTATACACTTTGTATTTGAAAGGACATTAAACATCTCAATGTGGCATTATTCATTCATTTTTCAGTAACTGTAAATCCCCCTCTTCCTACCTTTCTTTCTGTTGTCAGGCTGTCAGACTGTCTCAATTCCTGTGCTTTCTTATTGGCTATCAACATGGCTATTCAGATAGCCTAGATTAAACCTATAAAATGTAACTCTTAGGCCATCTGATCAGAAGACCAGTAGCAGTGGTTCACAATAATATATCAAGGCCAAGATCCTCACATGTTCTTTGTGATCAGAATTGATGTACTTATTCTTGGGTCTTCCTTACATGCAGAAGCCCATGATGGGCCTAATTTCCAAAGTCTTTACATCACCCCTAGCCAGCGGACAGCTGGACAGCTGGATATCATGGTATAAGAAGGGAGTCTGTAGGTACCATCTTCAGTTCTTACTAGTTGTGCAGTCCAATTAGCTTCACATGTGTACATTACACTTGCAGTTCATCGGTTGGCTCATTCTTACAGATAAACTTCTTCCTGTCAGATAAGTATCCCACTGGGGAAATTTATCTACAAATTTAATGTTCAAAAAAAGTCAAAAATTTTGCTTGAAGTGTGGGAAACAAATTCCACATAATGATTTTCCCTTGTTTTATCTGTTCTGCTTGGGGTCTCAGCACAATGTCTGTAACTATCTTGCAGTGTGAAATTCTGTGCAAGAACCCTAAAATGTAGGGTTGATATATTAGCTGCCCATATGGAGGACACCTCTTTGGCTTGCCCAGTGGCATTGCAATCCACTGCTACTGCAGGGCCTCCACAAACTCCAGCAGTGATTATTGCCATTCCAATAAAAAACATATTGATTGATGACCCAGGTGATACGCCTTTGCAGCCCCCTGGTCCAGCTACTCCTCAACCTGAATCCTCTAGTATGACCCTTAAATCGGCAACCATAGTCTCCATCTACCTGTGAATACTACCATAGTAGACACATGTCTAGTCTTTGGTCACTCAGTAGGCCTCACCTTCTGATATCCACAACATGGGTCTCAAAGGAGACATCCTATCGTCTTCAACTACTGAAGCTACAACTGAAGTCACAATTAGATGACTGCAACCTCAGGTCACCCCTTTTAAACAGACATACAAACAGAAGAGATACACTTCTTTTCATCACCCCTACCTCCTTTCACTTTTTCTCATAACAAAACCCAAGACCTCCTTAAAATAACACAGGAATGTATGGCCTTTATGAAATCTAGAGAGCCCTCTCATACTTCCATTAATGAGGCATCCCTATCTAAAAGGGACATAGAAGTAGCTTTTCAGGAAGAGGAAGGTTGTTTTAACTCTGAAGATGAAGAGGAATTCTCTTACTCTGAGCACTTGCCACCACAAACTAACCCACACTCAAACTCAGATGACAACCCAAGGACCTTTCTTTCAAGGATACCCTGCACAGAATGAAGGAGGCTTACAGCTGGGAAAGAGTTGGGAAAGCAAATAGTTCATGTACAGGCAGATCACGTACTATCTAGACAGGACAAAAAAAAACTAACTTCACAGAGGTTAAAAAAGCCAAGCCTGTCTCCAAACAAACCATTTAAAAATGGATGACAAATTGCATTATGTTCTGGAACTCACATCATGCAAAAGTTTTACTTGGGGATATTAAAGCCCACTCCACCAGGCATGAGGCACCTACCTCTGCTTTCAAAGGAGTCCCTACCCAGGCCATCCTAGAAGCAGTCATAAGTAACTCACTGCGCACCATTACAAAACACTATAACCCAGGCAATGTCTCCAGTGCTAGAGAAGGTTCTACTCCTGTCATCCTATAAATTCTTATTTCATATGGTCATATAGATGACCCACTACCCAAATTTTAGCATTGTGAGTCCTTCCAAGATTCATTCCTACAACATTGACTATGAAGAACATATTACAGTTGTGTCCCACTTGCCATAATTGCACATGCTTGAGTAGATCAGTATTGCAGTATATAATGCCACCCACCAAAGCGTCTTGTTTGCTGACCACTTGTATCCCCCTTGCTGGATACAAAAGATAGTGGAATTTTTTCTGCAGGTAGTCCTCATAGCTCTATCATCCCCTCTCTCCCTCCTATCTTTTTCCTCCTTTTCAGACAACTGAGAAGGTCATGCTGTCCTCTGGCACCAGATTCCTCATTCACTACTTAGAAAAACCTGAAGAAGGCAGCAAAGGATGGTCTTCTAATACCTTAATATCCAGATGTCAGTCTTTGGATGTCCGTCTGCTAGGGATGATGTAAAGACTCTGGAAACTGGGTGGGTCGTAGGCTTCTGCATGGCAGGAAGTCCCAAGAATCAGCACTGCAATACTGATCTACAAGAATATCTATAATTTTTGGGACACAATTGTATTTTCCGATTACTTCCTACTGCCTCTAATTATAGCCACTTCTATTGACTGAAGGGGTGTGGGCATACTGAATGAGACTTCTGGCTTATTGTCTAACTGCTTCCCTGAAGTACATTGCCTAAATTGAAAAAGCAAATGAAATCAATGTAGGGGTAGTGTGTTAAATAAAGTTTTGGAATATTCATATAAGTAATACAAAATTGCTGATTTTAAAATTATTGGTTTATTCTTTAAAATAATGTAAAGGATTAATAAAGTAAGTCATGGTTGGCAGGAAAGGACTGACTGGCTCAAAATTGTGAAAGAAATTTGCAAGACAAAAATTATATAGTTCCAGAGATTCTTTTATGTTATACCCAAATGTAACAAACAAGTTTACTTATTTGTAACATGCATTGCTCCACATCTTCAGGTCCAGTTGAAATAACAAGCACTTTCTTTCTTTTTTTGTTAAGATTGTTAGTGGTTGTAACATCTAATGTCACACACATGCACACGCACACACACACACACACACACACACACACACACACACACACACAACAGAAAAACAAACCGAATACATATGTCTTTGGAATTAATTTCATGGTGCAATTCGTTTAATCAGTAACTTTTAATTTTTTTCAGTAATTATGAATCACCTGTTTGTTGTGGCAGTACTATACATTTATTTTAAAAAGGATAAATTCCCAGACAATTGTGGTTATGCTGTTCATCATATTGGTTAATTATTACCAGAGTGTTGCTTATTTACAACTTTACCTACTTTTCACTCTTATGTGTGACTATTACAGAATTATAGTTTTCTGTCTGATAAATATATAAAACTGTTGCCAGAACATGTTGCTAAATGAAATATTGTGCATTTTCCTGTATTACCATAACCTTTATCATACCATTAATAAGCATTCAAGAAAAATATTATTATTAATAGTAGTAATAATAATAAAATAATAATAGTAGTAATAATAATAATGGTTATTGCTATTTAATTATTACCATTGTTGCAACCTTATAGCAAGAGGTTCTCTTGTTTGATTCTTGGCTGATGTTCCTTGTGTGTAGAGTCTGCATGTCCTCCCTGTGCCTGCAGGGCTTTTCTCTGGATGATCTAGTTCCCTATACATGCAATAGTTTGACTAGAAATCATCCAATTGATCATAGGTATGTAAGCAGTGAGTGAGTGAGTGAGTGAGTGAGTGGGTGAGTGAGTGAGTGAGTGAGTGAGAGAGCATGTGTTTTTATGGCAGACTAGCACCCTGTCCAGAATGAGCTTTGGAGCATTTTGCACATTGGCTGCCATATTAGGCACCATTCTTCATACAAGCCTTCATAGCATGTAGTGAGTAATTGGCAAATGGATGGATGATTGATATTTGCGAATCCTAGACGTAGACTGTATATGGGTAACACATCTTTATCAACTAAGACTAGTTACTGCACTGTAAATTGAGAAGAAGAAAAGAAAGGTAGCATATTAGAGCATTATTTCTGAATTATCATTAAACCTTGTGTTTATTACTTTATGTTTAATGTAAAGTTATTGAAGAAATCAGTGAATATTTTGGTGTTCATGTTATATGAACAATAGTTTGATCACTCCCAGTCATTATCTGACTAGTTGAAGTCCGTAATGGTACCGATTTATAGGATTTGGCAATGATGAACAATTTACATATGAATTCCTTAAGTTCACAGAGAGTCAAGGAAGACTTAATTTAGTAGACCATAAAAAGGAATTTAAGCAGACTGAGACAACTGGTGATCACTTAGTATAAAGGCTGGATATTTTGGTGATAGTAACTGTAAACTTGGTAAATGATTTCTGAGTTTGTATTTGCTCTATCCTGAATTTGAGCTTAAATTTTAGTTAGACAAAGCAGGACTACAAAAAGATAAGCACTACTTCATAATTTGTACAATAGTACAGATGCTTTAGTATCTATTTTATAACATTGCAGGTTGTAATGTCTTCCAGAAATAAGAACATTTCAACATTGTCTGCCTTGTTATTTTGACTTCTAGAATTCACAGTCCTAACCCTGTCTTGATTGCATCTGTTCCTCATTTATTTCAGCTTTACAGAGATTTGTAGTGTTTCTCAAACTGATTGAAAAGGGTGCTGCAAATGATCCGTTTTGCAAATGAGATTTCGTAGGGTATAAATGTAGCCTATCAAAGTCATATGTTTTGCAAGTGATTGTGTTCATAATCTCCTGATTGTGATCTCACATTCTGATCTTCCCTGTAAATGGGCTACCGTGGGACTAACATGGTCAATAAATGGTATATAAATAAAACTATTCTATCACTAAATGTTAGGAATTCAGACCAAAATTTAAGACTCATTTCCAATGATGAAAATATTTTGTTTACTATATTGACCCATTAGTAATTAGTAGATGTCATAAAAAAGGGGTGTAAAGATGATAATTAAAACAAACTTCGGTCCCACCAATAAGCGTGTAACGATTCAGTAATCCACGAGAAGATGAAATAAACTCACAGTTTATTGTTCGGCATCACGTAGAGACACCATAAAAAACACAAACAAGACTGCAGGAACAGTGCAAAGTAGTTAACCCCACACAAAAGCCTGCTGTGTCAAACATAAATCGTGCACAACATATAAAAATAAAAGTGAAAAACGCCAATTGCAGAACAAGTTTAGCGCTTTCAACCAAATATCTGGTCTTCCTCAGAACTAAGGGTTAAAACAATTAAAAACTCTTTATATAAATTTTTTGGCGCCAAAACACACTAATAATAATTTAAAGGTACACTACAGTTCCATGTTAAAGCTATGCATAAACCATGTCAATCCATATGTGGGTGCATAAGAGATGCAGAAAAACAAATATTAAACTTATATTAATCTTGCAAGCATCTCAATACATGAAACAAAGCATGATGTGCTAAAATTTCATATCTACGTACGGACTTAATACAATCAAACTGTAATATAAGAATGAAAATATATATAAACAAATTGGTTGTATTGGGTATGCTGTCGAATCATGTTGTTTGCTATCTTCACATATAAGTTGGGTATTGAATATAAACTAATATGAATAATATGATTTATGTTTGACACAACAGGCTTTTGTGTGGGGTTAACTACTTTGCACTGTTCCTTCAGTCTTGTTTGTGTTTTTTATGGTGTCTCTACGTGATGTCGAACAATAAACTGTGAGTTTATTTCATCTTCTCGTGGATTACTGAGTCGTTACACTCTTATTGGTGGGACCGAAGTTTGTTTTAATTAGTAGATGTGAAAGAGCCTCCAAATCCATGTGTACCACATTTCAGATGTAGTACCTAAGAATGATGAGTCCTGCATGATCAATGTTAAACTCATACTTTTTAATGAGATCCAACAGTCATGTTAATCAAGTAAGCAAGCAGGCAACACTTTCCCCCTTATAAATTCTGTTAAAGTAAGAATATGTTTTATTTTTTTATCATTTCTGATCCTGTGAAGAGCATCTGGAAAGTTTGATGTATGGATTTTCCCTTAATATCTACCTGTGTCTGTATATGCTTCACAGGTCTTGCTTATTTGCTATGATTAAGTGTCTCTATAGTAGCAGATGGCTCAGACATCTAACTTTTAGAAATATTGTGCATTAAATTTATCAGACCATAAAAAAGGAGTATTGTGCAGCGATAAATTCAGACTCAATAAGATCCATATCTGCAAAATCATTTCCCTCCAGGTCATGTAAGTATTTGCACCTCTGGAGATCTTACTGTTTATGTCAGACATAATGGATCCTCTGTGAGAGACAACACATCCCCTTACTATTAGAGGTACCCCTAATCAATCAGGACATCACTGCTAATTTCTGGGTAGCCCCCCCCCTTATATGGCAAACAGAGCTACATTTTAAGGGTGTTAAAGGACTAAGGGTATTTAAATTATGCATTAATGGTTTGTTATAAATTATACTCCTCCATGAACCCTAACTCTAAGACTAAAATTATTGATTTCTACAAGTATAACAGTATTCAACCAATAGCATTCCTTCCTTTGTTCCATTCACACACACAAGACTGTCATTCGGTGCAACATTCACAGAAATGACATTCATGTGAAGGACTATAACAAAAAATGCTGCGAAAAAGTTGCATGTACCACAGTTCCATAGCATAGAAGATTAAAGCCCTGACTTTAACCAAGGTGGCCCAAGTTGATTTAGTAGCTTGGGCACTGGAAATGTCGGGGAGGGGGGGGTGGTTTTCTGGTTTACACTGGCTTACATATCCTAGGGGTGGGGAGCTGGTGGTCCCAGTTGGATGACTTCTCATATTCAGGTTGTGGCTGCAGAACCATGGTATGTGGACTTGTTTTTCATAGGTTGTTGTACAAGGCAGCAGGAGAGCATAGTATGCTCTCAGCATGATGCAGATGCCACCAGGGTGTGTGGCTATGGCCATACTGGAAAACATCCCTCATGGCTGCTTGTATGATGGCCACACTATACATTGTTTTCACCCGATGATGGCAATGAATATACAGTGGTGGTAGTTTGGAGACTGACAGGCACAAGGGTCATAAGAATTGTATATAAATTGTATGCTAAAAAGGTACCCTACTGTCAGTTAAGGATGATGACTATAATTATAGTACACATTGCAAACTGCTTAATGAAAACTATTCAGTACTAGTATTACCTAACAGATTTTACATACACGTGCATTCTACTTAAAATACTTCAGTTAAACCAACTAAATCAAAAGTAGAAATCTTAGAAATTGAGTTACACTGCCATCTTTGCTGCTCTGTTCTCAACCCCATACTTAATACATTTCTTAATAGTTTTCTATTTTTGTAGTTGTTTTATCTACCACCCCCCCTCCAGTATTTAGGCCTCCAACTAGAAAGGAGAAAATGCTTTCCTCTGTCTCCTGGTTGTACTGTACCATTGCTAATAAATAGGAAATTCAGATTTTCTGTTAACAAAAAGAGAACTTGTACCATGTGGAACATAGGATTATACTAGTCAAGCCATCACGGGGGACCATAATATGCCTAGACCTATACACCTTTAAGCAGACAAATTTAAAAGCTCTTGACACCCTTTTCAAGCACTTAATTGTGCTCACTTCTCAAATTGAACAGGGCTATACATGATAACCCTGATGTAAATTTGTGTCTACCCATCCATTCATCAAGACTAGCCACTTTATTTGATCTAAAGTAGAATTTTATTCCACAAGTTAGTAATAAATTGAATTAGAAACCTATACCTTGAATGAGTCTTTGTTTGTTTGTTTGTTTACTTAGATTTAGTTTCTAAAGCCACTGATTTTGTGAAGAAATAGGAGATCAAGAAGGACTAGGTCTTTCATGGCTCAGAAAGTGAGACACAGGTCACCCTTCAGCAACCAATAAGCTACTGAGTACAAAGAGAGTCATTCTAATCTATTGGGGTGATTGAAGGGCTTATGTATTTTAATTGTCTTGATCTGAACTCTTTGAGCCTTTCCAGTTGAGTGACAGGCTTAGATTTATTCAAACCTCAAGGGCATTGTATTCAATGATAGGTCTGATAATTGAAGAGCAGTGTTAGGATGACTTATTTGGATCTTGAAGATATTCCCTTAGAAATTAACTGGGTGAGATAGAAGGCTTTTCTGACTATATTCAAATGAGATAGAGAGTTAACTATAAAAGAACCTATGTTTCTTATGAACATATCTATGAAGAGGAGTACATTTTTTTTTCAAAATATTTTATTAAGTTTTTCATGAAAAGTAAAAGACAACAAATAACAAATAGTATTCTCATTCTAAGACAAATTATTAACAAACAAGGTAAAAATTATTTACAATATATACATAGGCCAGAAGCAAAACTTCAGATCACAGTTAAAATACACAAGTTCTTTAGTACAAGTGTCAGTTCAGAAAGAGTTGTGGTCCATTTGTAAAGTCTCAATAAGTGCTAAAACTTTTGTCCAAGGATTGTTAACAAATGTATTGGGATAGATTCTAAAGGAGTACAATTTATAACATATGAGGTGGTAGCAACTTTTCTGAAAACACCACTATACTGCACTTTTTCGTTAGGTTTGAGACTGTTTTGATACACTGTGCATGTACAGAGTTTAGCCCTTGCTAGAACTCTCCAGCAGGTCCTATTTATATCACAGGCAAAGTTTAAGTCATTGGAATGGGTAAATTTGGTGTTGTTTGTTTTGAGGATATGCAGGAGGTCTATCAGAATGGAGTCTGACAATGCCTTGCGTGCCAAGCATCGATCTCCCCTCAACAGACTGTAGGAAATAGAATCCAGGGATAGGGCTTTGCGTCGGTCTGCATAGAACATGCTACTTACTCCCTGTATTCTTTCAATGAGGAACATCTGTTGATATTCCAATAGTTGGATATGCCTGGTTAGGTGCATACCAAAGGGGTTATTGTACTAAATGACAGGTCTGATGAATGCCAAATACACTGAAAAAGTGACATCCTTGGACCTAGATGCCATATCTTTGTTTATAAGAATAGAATGAGCTCCTCACTACTGTAGGCCTGTGATGGTCAAAGGCTAGACTACCATCTATGTGTGCCTCCAAGTCCCTAACTACTACATGTACCACCACTAGGTCACAGTCATATTTGACTGGCTTAAGGGACATTAGAGCTCTTGTAACATCACAGATCCTGAGATTGGTCAAGCAGCTTACAGTCACCCTGTTCTTGTCCATTCTGATGAGTGTGGAACCTCTATGTCTAACTATATTGTCACCTATGACTAAGACATTTCCCTGTGAGAAAGCAGACTTAGTGGACCTTATGAGGGCTTAGGCCTACTTTCTTGCTGCCACTTTGGTGAACTCTGTGGCTTTACAGTACATGAGAGCAGAGAAAGAGTATGTATTGCCTTGTGTACTGAAGGCTGGGATATTTTACAGTGAGTTCTAGGAGGTTTGGAGGTTTAAGCTTTTTTGATAGATGTTGACGAAGTAGAAGGCCACAGCCATAACGTAGACTTTTAAGCTCATTTTGAAGAAGCAGATTGTGGCTGCAGTCCCTCAGTCAGTACCCACTCCTTCAGCTGTGTAGTTTTCTTTTTAATTGCAGGATGAACTGGTTTGCTCAATTATCAGTACTGTAAACATACACTGGGACAAACACACTATTCAAGACGGAAGGGGTAAAGTACATCTGGTTTATAGCATAAGATACAATGCTAATGGTTATTTTTTATGGTACCAGTGCAGCAACACTTATAACAAGTGTTCAAAGAATTGCTTGTAGATAATATTCAAAAATATCCTCTATAAAGGACTTCTGATCCATTGGGACTAAACTTCTCATATGAATCAAAATGAATGAATATGAAGCTTAACAGATTCTCTTGTGTTTAAATATCTAAAATAAAATTATTGCTGATAGTAACTGTTTCTATTTTATTTTATTTATTTGTTTAATTACCATTTATTTGTAAGCCAGGTAAACCTGTTTAAGCATAAGCATCTTTTCAGGGATGGCTTGGGATAATTCTTTGATTCAGTGACTTACAGAGAGTCCCATAACAGTCTGATGGAAGCCATGCATCTCAAAACCTACACTACAGTGCAAAGCTTCTTTCAACTTATACATGTAATCATTTACACTAAACTGATAGAATTTTAATTTTCTGACACCTACTTTTTCTTGTAAGTTCAGAACTGATTTGGTAATATTTGACTATGTTGAAGGCATTTGTTATGCAGGCATGTGTGACTTGTCTATATACATTAGACCCAGTCATAATAGATAACAAATGACAATATGTCAGACGTATTCAGTGACCAGATCAATAAGCCTATAAATTCACCAGTAAGTGATCATATGTTTTGTTACATAGATTCAACAAAGTAATTCGTCTCAGCATGTACAACCTCTTGTACACAAGCATAGTTTAATTTATACACTGGGCCAGATAGCAAAATGTATTAATGGACAGCGCAGCCTGCTGAATGAAGGTTTCAGTGCACCAGCTGCAGACGTGATTTCAGAAAATGCTGAAAGCACGCCAACTACTTAGCTATTCAGCTTAGGATAATTACAGATTCTGGCATGCTAGTTTGATTCAAAAAACACATCATGTGTACCCAAAGCAAAGTAAGTGGCCTTGCTTGACAATGGCACTAGGAACTAACTTTGGGCAGCATGATGCCAGGGAATCTTCTTGGGCTAGGCTTATATAGGCTCCAGGGCCTTTAGCCTAGTACACACCTATGACCTATGAGACAAACTCTAATGCTGCCTCTGTTTCTGAAATCCTTGGCATATGCTATAAGGACTACAAGGAACAGAAGCTACTACTATGGATTCTGCTGAATTCTGTAACAATAACAAAAAAAATGAACATAAAAAAATGCAATCTGCAATTAAAAAACTGCAACAGGCTGCAGCAATACAAGCCATAAATGAGGATGTGTCTGTGCATCTTAGAAGGCAGCGAGCTAGAGTTAGAGCAATACTGCAACTAAACCAGTTATCAGAGCAGCAAATAGTTGACAGATACCAGCTAGACAGACAACTGGTGTATGCTGCTTGCAATATATTTGCCCCACACATATCTATATGTACCTGTAAGGAAATCCCATCCCTCCTTGAAACCAAAATGTGTCTCAGCCTTGGTGTGCTTGCAACTGGGACATTACAGAGACACATGGGGGATGCCATGGGAGTGTCACAGTCAGCTGACAGCTGTATCCTGGCAAAATTCCTAGCAACAATGTGGACGAGTACATCCACTTTCCATCTACACCCACGGAAAGAAGAAATGTAATGCACAAGTTTTGCAATATTGCAAAATCCCCCCCATATATTCAGTGCAATAGACTGCACACACATATCATCAAGACACTAGTATATCCTGAAGCATATCAATACATTATCAGAAAGGGCTAACCATCCTTGTCAGGTTGTGTGTGCAGCAGATGGCAGCATAACAAACATCATGGCAGCACAACCTGGAAGTGCTCAAGATGCTGCCATATGGAGGGAAAGTGGACTGAGGGTCACATTGTAGCAATGTGAAATACCAGATGAACTACTACTGGATAAGTACAGGAACACAACTAGGACACAAACTAAGTATACCCCTCCCAGCAATATCCATGCTGAATAAATATGTTTTTATTCCCCACAACAGGAATCAGCAGTTATCCACTTGTTCCGTTGTTAATGACCCCATGCCATGAACTATGCAAGCCTCCAGAGAATGCCTACAATAGAACACATGCAACGATTAGAAACACCATAGAGCATGTTCAGGGTCATCAACTAAGAGCAAACCTCACACAGGTAAACTTGCAAACTCATATTGTTGTATCATTTTATTGCTTGCCATGCACTGATTGTTGTATCAGTATATGGGAAGCAATAAGGGACACACATCAATGTAACACACGTTCCTATCTCTAGACTACAATAAGTTGAAAAAACAGAAACAACACTGGACGTAATGTAGAACTTTTAATATCACAAGCCAAATATATCACTATAAAGTATGGATAATAATATAAGTAATGGAGGCAGGTGTATTTATTAAACTGTTGGACTCATGCAGCATCAGATATGTCAACAAGCACAGAAAGTGTTCTGCACAGCAATCATCATCTCCACAGGTTGAGAATGACAGTAGTGGACATCATACTACTCAACCATACTAAATTCCTTGGTATTTACCATTTTGAGGGCAAAATAATGGGGTGCCATTAATTCCCAAGTGTCCCCTTCAGTTCCCGAAATTCCCAGGTGTTTTTCAAATTTTTTTCCCAAAGTTGTTGCTGATTTGTATAAAACTGAAGCTCAATACCACATACTGCAAAAAGTAAAATCCTTCTGAATAAAATAAATGCTTTACTATATAAGATTAAAACAAAGCATGAACGTTAAGACCAAAACAAAGCCCTTGGTTACAAATGATAAGCACTTTCGGCTAAAAGCCTTCTTCAGATCATGAAAGATCAGGCTCCATCATGCTGGAATAAATCAGTAAACATCAATCAAATTGCTAAAGCATAGCCATTGCCTTCTTGTGAACCAATAATTTATCAGCCAATCATTAGTCTGATGTGGGCCACACCTCCATTTCACAGAATGAGAACAGCTTCCTTATTTAGTGAACACATATCAAGCTGTAGCAGCATGAACAACATCAGCCCACATTATTAAAGTTTTCAGTTCTTTCTAGCCTTAAAAGTAGCATGAACTCACATACTAATAATTCCTCTTAAAATGAACACTTTTATAAACACATGGTGTTCTGATTCCATAGCACAAATAATAAAAAACAGATTCACTAAAATCAAGCCTTCTTAGTAGGGCATTTCTAATCAGCGAATTAATCATCACTACATCTCTTGCTGATATAGCTAGAGATAACTGGATTCCATATAGCAGTAGATTTCAAATGGAGGCAACAGCCTTAAAAAGTAGAAACATCTCGAAGTATAGCAGTGTAAATAACACTAGCTCATGCTGTGAGTCAATTAATTATTCACTGATACAAAACTAAAGAATATCAACTTTCCTCTAATCAAAAGTTGCTCCTAGATCTGATCATAATAAACTCATTAATCCATTTTCGGTAAATCTTGCCTCAGTCGCATTTGGGAGGCACCATTCATCTTGGCAGCATAACTGGAAGATGATTCTTGTGCATTTAATGAAATTACACCTAGTCTAGTCAATGGCTAATGCTAATACACATCTGTCACCACTTAATAACCATATGCTGGAAGCAAAAGTTCCATCACAAAAGGGAAGAAAGCAAGATCCTAAGTATCTGTCAGCAGTTAGATATATGCCTTCCTTTCAAAACTGGTTTGAGCGGTATTACAGCATTTAAGCCCAGCTGGCGATCTGCTCTAAGATTAATAATCCAGTTGACCTCACATATTTTAGTCCTATTGCTTACCTCCCCACTTCTAATGTCTTCAAAACTGCTGTCAAAGGCTTTGAACATAAATGAGTGTGAAGGATACTGAATAGCATGATTTGCTAAGGAATTCTTGTCATCTTTATGTTGAATGTCTCTCAAGTGGCGCAACACTTTGTCCTTAAACTGTTGGATGGTTTGGCTACATAAAATGCAGGACACTTTAGACAGGTGGCTAGATAAACAATATGCTTGGTATTACAACTGACTCCACATGAAAAAGAGTATTCCAAACCCGATACTGGATGCTTGACTGTGTTGCTGGTATCTATCACAGGGCAAGCTTTACACTTGCCACATTTGAAAGTTCCTTTCTTATTAATATGTCCTTTTTTGGAATAGCCATCCTTCATGCATAGTAATCTTTTTAGGTTCTTCTTGTTCTTAAAAACAAATCTTGGTTTCTCAACAAGTATTTCTTTAAGTTTGTGATTTTGTGTTAGTATTGGCCAGAACTTCTTAATAACATTGCATACATGCTTCAAGTCATTACTGTCAGTGAGCAAGAGACCAAGTGTTGGCTGTTCATTGGGACCTTCATTTGCGTGCCTCTGATCCATCCTTTGGGAGAAATAAGGTTGTCCTTTCCCTTTTCTTAAGTTTACTGTTGATTCTGATTTCATCAGAATATCTTTAGCTGTATACCCTCTTTCCTTTAAGTGACACTCAAGTTTCACTATCTCACATTCATAATCTACTTCTCTGTTACATAATCTTGAGATATGTGTGGCTTGATTCCCCATTATATTCCTGAACACATGTCCAGGATACATGCTGCTCCTGTGTAGATAGTGATTTCTCCACGTATCTTTTCTATAAACGTATGTCTCTATTCTTGATGACAAATTTATTCTATCCTCACATCTAAGAAGTCAATAATTTCTTTAAAGCTGTGAATTGTGAACTTGAGAAAGTCAGAGGTATGATTTATATAGCCTGTAAATGACTTCCGCTGTAAATCATTTCCTTTTCATAACATAAAAATGTCATCCACGAAGCGTCCATAGAATATAATATGTCCATACCATAGATTAAGAGTGGAAAGGACATGTTCATGTTCCCAGTGTGATAGCTAGAACAAGACTGAAGTAACTATTCACACAGGGGGTCCCCATTGCTACCCCTAGTGCTGCCAGAACTATTCATTCCCATAGGTGAAGTCATTGTTGTCAAGGATAAATTCCAGTAGTGTACGTATCAAATCAATGTTGACATTTAAATTTCTTGCAATTTACCTGATGGCTTCAATGCCATAGTTGTTCGGAATGACTGTGAATAAGCTAGTAATGCCCATTGTCACCAATAGCATCTCCGAATGGTCTTCACTGACATTAATGATGGAATATAATGTGCTAAGAATACTACCTGTGTTGTTCAGTACCGTAGTACCTTGTGGTAACAATTTCTTCAGTTGTTCCTCCACATACATGGAAAAGGGTTCTGTAATCCACCCCCTACCTGCTACGATGGGATGAAGTAGTGGATTCTGTCTATCCTTGTGAATCTTAGGTAGGTCACTTATGGTTGGTACAGTTGGGTTAAAAATTTCAAAGAAGTCATGAACATTATTTGTTATCTGGCCATTCATGAGCAGCTCAAAAAGGACATCTTTCACACCTGAAATTATTTTGTTCAGGTCACCAGTGCCAATCTGTGTATAAATTTGTTCATCTGTTAACATCTCTCTCTCAGTCGGTGCCGATACCATGAGGAATCCGTTAAAACTATGGCTCCTCCCTTATCTGCAGGTTTAATCACTATGTCATCTCTACTTTTTAGGTCAATCAATACCTGTCTTTCTGGTGCTGTTAAATTGTGAAAATGCCTGACACACTCATTACCTTGTCTCAGGTTTTCAACTTCATTTTGACGGAGCTGAATGAATAGCTCAACAGCTAGATGACTAACTGGTACAAAACTACTGCGTTTGTTGTAGGTTTTGATTCTTCTTCCCTGTTCTCTCCCAAATATACTTTTTAAGGTGACGTTTCTCCCAAAGTTTCTAACATCCAATGCAAACTCGCAAATTCGAGGACAAAGAAGGTATGAATTTAAGTCCTCTATTTAACAGCTGCACTTGATCTCGATTCAGTTGCAACTGCGATAGATTCACTACCAATGTATTATTACTTAATGCATTGTTTTTTCCTCTTCCTTTCTTGACTCGTGGATCTGGGGTTTCTGTAAAAATTCAACCCATTGCACATACTCTACCGTTTTTTTCTCAAACAGAATTTTTACAGAAACCCTGGATCAAAAAATTTAAGTGAGTTTGCATTGGATGTTAGATACTTTGGGAGAAACATTATTAAACAGTGCAAGTCACAATAATAATAGTGTTATGTCAATGTTTATAAGCTTTTTTTTTTTGTTAAAATTCAGTTATGCTAATGTGGGATGAGGCAGTGTCAGGTCATGCTTCCATTCAAATGTCAGGGTATGTTACATGTGCTTACTTTACATATGCTTACCATGCTTTATGCTAGTCAGTATTCACATTTTCAGGTGATGTCCTGAGTCCTACTGGTAAACTGTGTTATATATACTATTGAATAGCATTGCTTGACCTGCTCACATTGGTGATGGATACATTCTCCCTGACACATTCTACTATTGGTCATGTCCATAACTGCAGATAATGTGACATAAGAAATGTGTTATGTGCATTAGAAGCATTTACTAGCAGCAATTATGGTGATTATAATTCTGCTACTTGCTTATATTTACACCATTTAAAATTGAACTGTGCTTTAAATAAGAAGTTTGATATATGCCATTGTACAATAAGTCTCATATTTGTATTTGCAGAACTCGTCTGTAGATGGTATGTTAATTATGTTAGATTGCAAATACGGACATCAGTTTCATATTAAGATCATTTATGATCTTTATGGGAATGTGCTGTGTGATAGACATTTGCTTTTCATTTCCCTTGTGTTTTGCAATTCATCCTGATAGAGCATGAGACCAGTGGACATTCGCCTATCAGATGCAGATGATGAGCACATGCCAGGCCACTGCCAGAGTCCTCAGATGACGACTATGACAATGATGTGGAAGCTGGACCCCCACCTGCCCTTGCTATCATGCATGCTGCACCCCAGAGGAGACAACTCCAGGACCAGAACAGAGATGATTATCGAAAGGAGATCTGGAAGGTTGTGACCGATGTGTTTTGAACACAGATGAGAGACATGATGCGGAACTTCTTCCAGGATATGGCATAGGCTATGCACATTTAGTTCAGGGAGATAGCCTGCGAGATCATTCTTGCGGCTCATCCCCATTAGTCTCTTCCCTCAGGTCCATAAGTATTGTCTGTATGCTCCAATTGTGTTATGCTGCCAAAATGCAGATTTCCAGACAACTGGTTGGACTGTATATGCACTGTTTGTGCATACATGCCATGTAGTTGACATTCTTATGTGCTATCATCATGTGGCATTTAATTATGGTTCAATGTGTGCATGATACACATTAACAAATTAAACTTTCCTCCCACATTCAGCTGTCCTTGCACTGTGGTAGTTAACCTGCAGCTAGCACTGCAGCAATTAGCAAGTAAACATAGGTTTTACTTACGGCAACTGACAAACAACAGATGTTGTCCATAGTCCAGCACTACCACTGTGGTATGGTTCAAATTTGTGTATTGCCATATCATGCATGTGCAGCAGAAGGACATGTAATTTCCCATGTGCTTTGGATGACAGTTGTCATGCTGTCCCACTTGCCTGATGCAGTGGTGTCTGCCATGTGTTAGCAATGCTGATGCCATGCGGGGTCATATACAGGTATGTCACAGCTATGCGCAGTCTTACTTTTCTGACTGCATTAAACACCATTGTAGTATTAATGCATACACAGCGGTACAGATAATTTATTCTGCAACAACATATTATGCCGTGTTTGCTGTATGTTACATTTCCACTTATCGCATAAGTTCACACCGTCCGCAAATAATTGTACACATTAATACATGTCTCTGCACATGATCAAATCCATAGTGACACACACTTGTACCCTTCACATGTGAGCATTCACTGACTTACTGATGATGTGCTGTAATAATGTTTGCAGGAATGTCCTCTGCTCAGTAATGAACAAGCTGTGTGACATACACCTCCAGTTATTCATTTCACATTTGCATGACAGCATGTGTATGTGCTTGAAATTCTTAGCTTGCTTACGTATGCATGTTGATGTTACATGGTTGCACATTACTGTGTGTGTGAGATTTATACATGGATATTTCTGTGGACATCAGCAATCATTCTGCCCATGTGACATACATTTCCCATTTGCTTAAATGTATTTAGGGTTAGCTTCTACAGCACCCTGTGTGATGTACACATACATTTGCAGTGTGTCAGGTTGTCTTGTCCTGCTTTTCCCTGATGGTGGCCCAGGTTGTCCACCTTACTTCTACCTTCATATTTCCGTATTATTTTCAGATATGTTTGCCTTTGTTGCAGTTATTGACCACTGCCATGTATTACATTGTTAACATGGTGAACATCTGCCAAACGTATGACCAATTTACAGATGCAGGACATCTTTACACAAATTGCTGGATACTGTTTACAGTACATCCTTTTTATATTGTGTGTTAACCAGTCTACATTGTTGAAATGCATGTGCACAACCTGATGTATTTTTTAAGCTGTAATGTTATATTTTAGTAAATATTACCAAAAACACGAAGACAAAAAAACCAAACCAACCAACGTTTCCACTAATTTTCTGCTGGAGTTTGCCCTGGACAGTCTTTCTACTTGGTTGGTTTTATTTTTGTAAATATTCTTACATGTCATTGGTGTGTGTGTATGTATTAGCCTTCCTTTCATGTATGTTCCATTTAGGCCACTGACAGTCACACATATACACTTACACCTGTGTGTTGCCTTTGACATGCAGCTGGACCAAGCTGGTTAACATGGCATATGTGTGTCACATGTATACATTCTATTACACATTTGTTTGGGTTGTGTATACCTACTTGTCTACATAGCAGTCATTTTGCTGATTTGATTCAGTACTGCTGTTTGGCACTGCTTTTGGTAGTTTGCCTTTCACATGCATGGTCAGGGTTTCAGTTCTCTCTGCTGGAGATATCTAGCATTGTTAGATATGCATTTGCCCATCTGTGATGTTTCTTGGCTTACACTTGCATGGCTGACAGTCTACTTGGGTATGTGTTTATTTATCCAGTTTGTACTGTGATCCTTATTTATTATTCTATACAGACATCTACCACTGGTCATACACATCCAGGTATGTCTGCCACACAGTTTGCAATATGTCATAACATGATAATGCATAGGTAGATATGTTTTTTTTTTCCATTTCACCATGGCTGGTATGCATCCCCACCATGTTTGACAACTTTTTCCACTGACCGTGTTGTGCAGACTGCCATCTAAGTAACTTACCTGTCCGTACTGTTTTTTTTCCAACTGTTGTTTGTCATGTGTTGTGATATTTGTTCTTTGGGTATACCTGCTGTGATGGCCTTCTCCTCCTCTTTCCATATCTTTTCCTTTCCTTATATTCTTAAAACAATACAAAATGGGCAATATTCCTACCAAAAAAAAAAATTGCCCATGCCCCTCTTACTTTCCCTCAGATTTTCCTGTTCAAACATCCCTCTTGTGTGTCCCTCTTCACCCATACTTCACATCTGCTTTTCTATGTCCAACTTTCCTTGGGTGTGTAAATTACCTTTGTTCACCATGCAAGTCCCACATCCAATCTTGACTAATGGCAGCTGTGATGATGAGGCCATGTTTACTCTTCACCTTTATTAATTTTTTATCAGACATTTTATGGACTCTGTCGAATCCAAAAGTGCAAGCAAGCATATTTTATCAGTAAATGATTTACAGAGATCTCAGTAGTTGTCTATAGCTAGACAGATTGCTGAAGATTTGTATTATGAAGCAAGTACATTTTATTAGTAAATGATTTCTGATGATATAGTTGTCTCTAACCGTACTGGAAAGATTGTGAAGCTATGTATTACGAATGCCACACAACTTACATTGGGATAGTTAGCATTTTTTATAATAACAGAGTTAGTTATATTCCGCAGTTGTCTTTCAGCTCACTGGATACATTGCATTATAGATATTTATTTAAGGCTGTCAGAATGCGTGAATTGTTATAATCTTTCCATAACTTTGTTAATGTACGTCACATTTTAAGAGTGATTTTTCATTACTTATGGATTACTTGCAGGTATGTTTAGTGCACCATTGCTACTGAGATACTCCCTTCTGCACTGATGTACCTCGAGTTCACTGTGGCTCATTTACTTACTAGATTGTTATCTGCAACTTTAGAGCTGATATTGGTGCAATGTGCAGGATTCTGCGATCTTTACAGAATCTGGCCCAAAATTTACTTCAGCATAAAAGGTATCAATCAACTGCAGCTTCTATTTAACATGTGTCTCAGCAATACACATTTCTTTCATTTTTAAATAAATTAGATCCCTTGAATTCCATGCAGGTGCTATGCAATATGTAATTTTAATAACAAACTACCTACGGTGTCAAACTTGAAATATACCATGTCATTTAAAATGATACACCTATTATTCTTTTGCATATATTTTGTCACAGGCATAAATACGGTTGACTTTCACAAAGAACTAAGCATATGTTAATTCTGGTAGTAAACTAAACAGGAGTGCTATTTAAGAGGTGGCACTAGTCCACTATTACTATCAGCATTAAATGTAAATAGTGTTACTTAATATAGCTGAGCATGTGAAGCGCATTTCACAAACTTGCCTGCCACATAGTTAAGCAAATCATTAAGAGTCATTCAGAGCCCAATATAAGTCATGCTTCCCCAGCTTGGAATATTATTTTCAAAAATATGAACTGATAAATAATAGTGCAATACTAGTTTGTATTACTTTTATATTTTCAGAGTCAGTTACAGGCATCTATATTTGCAGCGGCAGTTTGAAAAAGCAGCATAACAGCTCCAGAGCTAAGACCTGAAGTTAGTGGTGCTAGAACATACAACACGGAAGTATTTCTGAAACAAAATCAGTCTTGACCTGGAGCAACGCGCCAAGAGGCACTAAAGAACTAAAAACAGCAAATCTGCATTATTATGAAAAAAAATGCTTTAGAAGAAATTGTAGTAAATTATTTTAAGTACCATTGTCGGTTATGTTCTAAAGATATATGAACAACATATTTGTATTTAGATATAATGGCTTGGATAAGGCAAGAACACCAGACAAGCAGATCAGTGATGGATTAATCTTACTGAATGGTTATTCTAGACGTTATTACTGGAGATGATACAAAGATCATGCTGCAGTCTTAGACATGGGATGAGTTTTTAGAAGCACGTTGTTTAAATCTTGTGAGATGTGCAGGTACTGTAGCTAAGCTCATTATTAAGTGCGTTTTAGTACGTTTGAATGAGTCTATAGTAGACAGATTTTGATAATGGACTGGCTATAGTGTGAAAGGCACTGTATAGCTGAACTAACATTCTGTACATTCATGTAGAAAAGTGGCAACTAAGTGCAAAGATTAGTAGAAGTAATATCTGTCATCATCTGTAGTGTCAGCACTAGAAAAGCTCACAGAATCAACAAGTAAGACAGAATGCTAGTTATATTTCTTTTTTATCTAAGCATATCTAGGTATCTAGGTAGTGAAAGGGGTAACAGCTACTATATTGATTTATGGAACTGTAATCACTTTTTTGCAGACATTACCTATGAGAACCCTTTGATTTAAGCTAATATTTCTTTCCAGTCATAACAGACCAGGATGCTGAGGCATCTGTTTGTGATTTCATTCATAAATATAGATGTTTGTAACTCTTTTCTGTATGAATTAGTCACAAAGGAGCTCCTCCTTTTCCTATAATTTTTTTATCATCAGACATTACCACTCAGCTTTATCTAAACCCATTGGTGTAAACTGTGAAGAGTGAAACAGGGTTGGTATCGCCCATTAGTTTAAACTGTCTTACGTATTGGTTATATCAATTTAATATTAAAAAAAAATACTCACCCATACTTTACTCACAGATATGCTTTAAACAGACCCCTCAAGATCATTACTTTAAATCTAAACTTCAATTTTATTCATTAAGTACTATCCAGTTTTGGAAAGGCTTACTGTATTTTGTTTCTTATTTGCTTTGGAAAGAGGATAAAGTCCACTACGTTAAAGTTTATGTGTTGCCTGATAAAACAGGAGCACTGCAATTGTCAGATAATGTTCTCAGTATCATGCAGTGTGGCTAACAAAGCTGCGTAACTTAAAACAAGTTTAAGTCTACAGGCTAAAAATATACTACAATAATTTCATTAAATCTTGTGAACTGCAACCCTGTTTAATAATTTTGACTGAGAAAAATGGAATATTTTTTTCCTTTGCCAAAAATATGATCTTTGTTTAAAAAGTATGTACGTATCTCTGATCTGACCAAAAAGCAGCCAAACAGTAATAACAACAACACTATCTTTCTGATGTAGCAAGGTAATAAGGTCTGCTCTTACAAAGCCTTCTCACTTCCCCTACCAAGTCTTCTAAGAATTAATAAAACAACCTCATTTATTGATACCAGTTATACTTGCTTTGCATGATTATTCCATAAAGAATATTGAAAATTAAAGTGACTGAATCCTGGCTCTTGTATCCTGTTTTGGTTGTGTCTAGTCTTTCATTTCAATAGCTTTTACCATATTTATAAATGCTATTGTTACCGTACTATACAAGCTATAAGCTTACTCTACAATTATTGTGCACACTTTGTATACATATATTTGCTTGTATTTTCAGCATCAAGTTTATTGCTGATACTTATGCCTTTCACTGAATACTAAGCCATGAACTTGTATCTGTGTTCAGAATAACAATATGCATATTTTTTCTGATGCTTTTTTTTTTTTTTTGCTTAGGGCATGTACCATAAATTATTACTGAAAGCTTAAAGAGCAGTTGAAAATGTTATAATATTTCATATTAGACAGTTACCCACACTAAGTAAAGGACTTCTGAGAGATGCATCTGTTTTTTTTTCATTGCCATTCTGTACTCTGTATAAAAACTTATTCCATGTGTTTGATAGAACTGTGTTTGTGTTCTAGACTTTGTGCTATCAAGTCATTCATGTCTGGAATCATTTTCACAGCCACCTCTACTGTAAAGGAAGACATGTTCAGGGTACTTCCTTAATGGCTACTCACTCTGCAATTTATCCTTCATTTCGCATTTCTCTAAGATTGGTAATATAATCCTACACTCGAAAATGCCTGGCGGTAGAATGAATGGTTCTTGATAACAGCACTCACTCATACCTTCCCCAACCCTCAACAGGTGTCCTGCCTTAATACCTTAATGTACCTCTCTTCAATATTGCTGAATTTCCATCCTTAATATCCTTAAGATCAACAGTGAGGATGTTATATGTATATATATTATACCTCTCAACCTTAGAGCAAAAAATCTGGACAAAGCTTAAAATGATGGGGGATAAATAGGGACAGATTTTAAATATTGCTCTTACAAATTTAAAAAGTTGATAGAATAATAGGTTTTGCATTAGCATGAATTTTCTGAAGAGTCTGGAGTCTTAACCTCAAATTTCTGTCATTATTTCATTACTTCAGTCTTCAGCTATTTGCAGAAAGGCACAGATTTTAGAAGGAACACACCAAAAATATGAGGCAAAAATCTGGACATTCTGCGAAAATCTGTACACACACACACACACACACATATATATATATATATATATATATATATATATATATATATATATATATACATTTTTGATATGGTGAATATCAGAAAATGCATGTTCTGTTATACTTTTAATCTTGTTTCTCATAATAATGTGCGGATGCTTTGTTATGCTTTCTCCATAGTTGCTCTTAATAAACTGCATGGTTATACTGTCTCTCTATATTTCTTCCTCTCTCTCTCTCTCTCTCTATATATATATATATATATATATATCCTTTTCTCTTTCTCTCTGTTTGTCTCTCTGTCTCTCCTTCTCTCTATTATTGTTCCACCATTCCACTTCCTGTTGAGGTTATTGTAGCTTTATACTTTTCTTCTTTCAGATGCAGATGCTAATATATATTTTCCTGTCCACTGACCAGTTAAGAGGAAAACTTAAAATGTATTTTTGAGGCTTTCATTTCTCTGCTGCCATTTTAAATGGTGGCCAGCTTGCTCAAGAATATTTATATACTTAACTATTGATAAGACACAGGGACAGCTTGTTGCAGAGATATGTTGTGTATGTAATACAGGATTGTGCTCATTGTATCAGAAAAAACAGTACACCTGCCAAAGCACTAATAAATCAAGTGTGCAATTCACTGACTTTGTAACAAGGTGATAGGTGTGATTGCTGTCTTTGCGCCTCATATCTTTCACCCAGCCTATACTTCCATGATCTATGGCTGAAATAAATGTGCTACCTGCCCCAAGGCAGAGAGGGAAACTTAGTGTCTGCCAATGCAGAGCTATTGGTTGCAGTATGTTTATATAATATTTAATGCAAATAAATGTAGTATAATCTGGACATGAAAAAAAAATCAGCAACCATCAGATCTGTGATGATCTTTGACGCAGCATCTGTATTATGAATCTCACAAGGCAAAATAAACACTGCAAAATATTACTGTTACATAGTTACTTTTATCAGATAATCTGCAGTCAGTTGTTATACTGTTAATATGAGGATCGTGCTGAATGAATATAAGAATGAGAGATGGGAATTGTAATGGAGAAAGCATCGTCATAAGTGAGTAAATGTGACTTGTCATTTAGTTATAAAGTTATTGAAACTGTATGTGATAGATGACAACTAGGATGTTTGGAAGGTACTCTAAAATATGTATTTATCATATGTATTGGGTACAAAATACTATAAATTTAACTGACAAAGTTACAAGTATATATTTACCAAACTAAATGTGCTGTCATAACATTGATAGTATCCAATACTTTTGACTTTTAACATCAGAAAATATTATTTTTCAATGTAACCTAATGTGTGCACTTATCAGCCATTTTGACATTTTGCATTGAATTTTACAAAGCAATAATGATCCCATCTTCTGCAGAGGAAACATGTTCCATCTTGGAAATCTATCAAATTGAGATAGTTCAGAAGAAAGCTAATAGTTTAAATTAAAAAAGTATATCAGGGCTATTATCCCAATATTTACTGCATTGTGCTTGGTATCATAGCAATGTCAATTTTCAGTACCAACCTACAATTTCAATAATCTAATCTTGTAATCATATATCATTAATGATTTTGAAACATGAACCTAATTAATACCAACAAGCTGTTTTCACTCACTGAATACAAAATGGACTTTCCAGAGAGAATTGTACAATGGCAATACCTTAGACTAACATTGTCTTTCACAGATGCCATGCTAAAAATCTGAATCTAGAATATCTACATGCATAAACAAATGAGTATTTTATTACTTCTAGCAAACCTGGTTAAAGCAACAGTTCAGTTTTTGATTCATCTGTGATTACTGTCAGTAGGTGCACACCAGACTGCACATTTCTGTTTATACAGTCCAACAGTTACCTCTCACTGCATCCTAAAACAAACATTTCCCAGTTTAGTAAAAGAGGCCGAACTACAAAAGTAATGTCAGATTTGATAACCACATGGACTGTATAACTAGATCTTTTTGTTTTGTAGGCTTGTTAGCATAAACAAGTACAACACATTGCTTCACTACAAACGTAGCTGGAACAAAACATTCTACAAGTGAATACAGTATGTAATCGATTTACTGACAGATAAAGGCAATATAGAAACACAGTCTAAAGAATGCCAGTAGGGTTATTTGCATGCAACTTGTGAAGTAAATGAATGATTAAATAAATATTAATGAGGAGAGACATTCCTGTAAAAAAAAGCAAAAGCAAAATTAAAATTCAGGGAGAATGGACTGGTCTTTAAGTTGGTGGTAGCATAATCCAGTGGCTGTCATGCCAGAATTCAATTATGTGAAGAAAACTGTGGAATTTCATAAAGAGTCTAATATTACAACTACAGAAAAGAAAAAAGACAACATTTTTCAAGGAATCTTCTCAGGGTGATAAGTCTACCATCCTTTTTAAAATGCTGTCATCTGCGAAAACAGATGTCACTAAGTAGAGAAAATTATGCAACAGAGTACAGAAAATGTTGGTAAGCCATGTCCATAAAACAAATGAAGAAAACCTTGTGCAAACAGAACTCAAAAATAACATGGAAATCTGAAAATAATCTATCATACACAAATCCCCTGAATCTGGATAAAGTAACCAACGATAAAAGTATAATGTTCCAAAAAAGCCACCAACTCGTTGGAATACACACGGCAAAACAACACTTTAATAAAAAAAGTAAAAATATATAAAACATGTGAGCACTTTCACAGAGTCCTCTCTGCTTCCTTAGACATACTACAGTAACTGCTGCTCTTGTTTAAATAATGATACATCTGTGTCAAATCCAATCAGTTGACAGTATCTTGAAAATAAAAATTAAAAAGACATACACTATATAAACAATCAAATCATATAAATAATGGACTAAAAATGTATGTACAATACTGTAAAAACTTGTTCTATAGAGTTAGATAATGTTAAAACTGTAGAATATATGTATAGATGTTAAAAGATGTGACTAAACATAATAATCAATGTTTCAAAGCCCTGTTCCTGAGAAAATGTTTCAGTGAACTCTTACTATTTAGTCCAGGTGGTCTGTCAGCCTGAAATCTAATTATCCATTCTTGTTCTAAGGCTTTGGTCTTATTGGTCTTATTGTTCATGTTCCCACCTCTTTTATATTCTTGTATAATGTGTAACACTAGAAATTTGAAGGTGTATGTGGCTTCCCCCTTTATAATAATTAGATTTCAACAATGGAATAATAATTGAAAAAGTAGGCTGGATTAAAGACTTTGGTATACTTGGAGGTAGCAGACTATCTTTTGATGGTCATATTGAGAATATTGTTACACAATGTAAAAGAACCAATGGAAGTATTAAGAGACTCATGAACTCTCATGACAGATTGGTGTTAACGACTCTTCTACCCTTCTGAATTCCTGGTATTATGGAACCACTCTTATAATAAGAAAAGATAAAGACTGGAAGGTATACAATGCAGAGTAACTAAACTGATCCAGGGAACTGAGGTGTCCAGTTTCTTACAGACAAAAACAGTGGTGCTTTTAATTCAGATGTACAAGCCCTTTAAAGACAAATATGGGAATAGCTTGGCTTACACAGAAGTTCTATAAGGTGATCAAAAGAATTGAATAGGACCTTTACAAATAATAATAGAATGAGCACTTCGTTTAGTAAAGGAGCTGTGGATAACCAGAAAAGGTTATCAAGATCCATTAGACAAGTTGAGGATATAAAACAATTTAAGAGAACATGAACTAGCTCCTTAATTTGTAACTGTAACAGCATTACCTTCCATATTGCTATTATATTTTATACAATTGATACTTTCTTGCATTTTTCACCTATACCTTACATGACTATCATCACTATACAGTCCTCTAACATTTATTTCTGTCTTTTGCTTCTTCTCTATCCATACCCCACACGTTACTAATAAAGACATATGTTTCTATCACCTACTCTCCCTGTCCTGTAATTACTCTCCTCTGTCAACCCTGTATTATAAGCTATGTGTATTAAGTACATTATAATAAAGAAAAATTATTTAGCTGTCAAGCAGAATCATACTGATCTGACTCGTATAATTGTAAGGACCACTTACTTCATTTATACTGTCTCCTCAGTAATATCTAGTGTCTGAAATTAATATGCAATTAAGTTTCATCTAATATATGTAAAAATTATGTGCTGTCCATTATTGTATATTCTTTCCTGTATGTGATCATGTTCATTGGTACTCTGTAATAAGCTAATGCTATATGTTAATTGTCTCTGGAGCTTTTCTCCCAAGGCCTCCACTGAAAATGGGCACCTACCTAGTCAGACTTTCCTGGTAAACAAATGTAAAAATAAGTAAATAAATAACATTAGATAACTATTATAGTAACTAACATTCTGGCTATTAGAAAGGGTATAAGGTGTTATTTGCCTGCACCTGACAAGCTTTGTACGTACATATAAGTACATAAGAAATTCAAGAAGTAAATATAAAATGTTAACCTTTATAATAGCTTAGATAATTTGAACATTTAAAATGGCATTGGAATAGTTTGGATTGAATAATGCTATCTCAGACAGACAATAAATGTTTAAAATGAGACATAACTCTAGCAAAAGTAAAAAAAAATGTCAGTTAAAACCATAAAGCATAATAATATGGGGAGTACAGCTTTCTTGCTAAATTCAGTAAATGGTCAACCAACAACTTCATGATTTATTAGCTAAACTGTTTGCTATGATTAGAGACAACAAATCAATTATAAATCCAATGAAAAGTGCTAGAAAATACTACTCACAAAACATAAAAATTACACCAAAAATCTAGCAAACAATAGCCTAATTATGTTATCAAATATGGCCATCATTTTTTTTTGTAAAAATACAGAATAATAGAACATATTATATAAATTAAATCAAAAATGATCATTTTGAGTCATGTGGAACAGATAAGAGTATAGATAACTATTTTTCCCTGGCTAGGTTCTAAAAACGAAAAGAGAAACTGATGATGCTCATGAAGATGTTATTTTATTTGTCATCAGGAAACCATTGAATGGGTCATCTGGGAGTTCCTGTCTGAAAATTGTAAAATTTAAAACATTTCTGACAATTTCCTGGATTGTTTTAAAGAATAGAAAATAACTGTATTAGATAATACTTGATTAGTTAATAACAATGTGGCAGACATTATAAGCATCAGTATGTATAGCAGACAATTTGTTTACTGTTAGCTGTATTACTTGTATTGGCTACCGAAGAGCTTGCATTAAAATTCAGGAAAGAACAAGAGACAGATTTTCAAGAAGGAAAAGATAGATCCTGCATTAGATTATTTACTCATAACTGCATATTGATGATAGAAAAGACAGACAGTAACAATGTTGAAGGTAGTGCTACAATTCGAAGATCATAATACAGAAAAGAAAATTGTTATTTGATTAGGGGTAACTGAAAGGAGAGTCAAAAGTAGTAGAAGTCTGTCCTGAAGTTTCAGTCTTATTTGAATACACTTACTGAAATGTATTAAGTGGTGGTAGTATTGCAATTCTAATGTATGCAGTAGGCTCCTGAAATGTACTAACAGAACAGCTAAGAGGGCTTAGTGGTAAATTGCTGTGGCTGTGGTGTGGAGGGTCCTGGGTTCAAGACTTGCAAGGGCTGATTATTTATGTCAAGCAGTGTTCCTCATTAGCACTCTTCAATAAAAATCTTGATGCGTGGATGGGAAATAGGAAATTCACACCAGGGATAACTTCTGCAGCTCTGCTCAACAGAGGCACAGGAAAATAACCTATTTGGGTGGCAAAAACCCAGGAACCTTGTTGGCTAGGTTTACACAGGCCCTTGGGCCGATAGCCTAGTTCCTATCTATCAACCTATGAATGCAGTGCTATAATTCAGTCTGTTTACAACAGGCTACTAAAATGTAATATGTAACTGTCACTTACCTCAGTCTCACAAAAGCATTTGTCAGTGCCAAATACTAGTTTGCATGGCAGTGGTAGTGCTGAAGTCGGTTGTAATGGGTTATATGACAGTACTGGTTAGAGCCAGAAGTGGATTAAGAAGCAACACTTTCAGGTATAATAGATACATGTTAATGACAAAAATGTTGCTGTTTTATATTTCTGTGAAGTCTGTCAGTGCAGTATATTATTGATATCTTAGCAAGATGTAGTAGATATAAAGGGTAATACCAAATTAATTCAGCTGTTACAAAATAAAAATATCCCCTATATAACAAAATACATTTCAGGTGTTATTATGTCAACTGTTAAATTAATCATATCATAGTCATAATATGATGAGTTTATATCACAAAAATAGGATGAAATTGCTATTTTGTCTTGGCAAATGATAACAGCGACTGAATTACAGACAGACTGTGCTCTTGGATGATTTTTTTATAGCCATGTGTGCTGTGCCTCCATTTTGAACCTACTATCAGCTGTTGCCTTTCTGTCCTAATTAGATCATTTACATGCCCCAGTATGTTTCGCAGCTTTTGATGTTTTTGTTGGTTTACATACATCCAGATGCAGTGGGTTTTTTCCTCAATAACCATGTTACACTATTTTGCATGCCCTATTTTTTCTACCTGCCATCAAATTCACTGTCATGTCTTGATGTCTTAATGTCCCCCTTATGCAATCAAGATACCAAAGTCTAATACTACTAATACAGTGTAAACTAAATTTAATCATCCTTTTGGATCAAGGCAGGCATTTAGACAGTGTCCAAGAGGGGTCAATATTTTACCAGAAATAATCCAAAATGACAGATTTTCCTTAAGTTGGTATACTATATAATGCTTTTTTTCCTGCAAAACTGGAATTTTTCTCATCGGTGTTAAGTGTGCATTATCACGTTTTAAGATGGGTTTCCTAACTGCCTTCATTATGGCCAGTATTGCATTTTAAATTAACATATTTTATTATGTAGCATCAATATACACATCTGCTTGTATTCTGCTGTATGTATACTTCATTATTATTGGATGAATTTCTGATTTACCATCCTTTGGTCAAGGTTATTCTTAAATAGGGTTAAAGCTGGCATCTGTTTCACATGAATGGGGAGCCTGCTTTAGGAGCATGGAGATCCTCTGAGACACATATCCATCTTTATTATCTTGCAAACAAAAATTTAATCCTCGGATCTAGTGGTTCTGATGCTTTTTGTTTTGTGGATATGCAAAAGGTCTATCACAACTAGATTTGATGATGTCTTGTATGCCATGCATAGATCATCTTTCAGTAACTTGTAGGAGACAGAGTATAGAGATATGGCTTTAAGGTGATCCTTATAGGACAATGTGTTTATACCCTGGATTCACCTGGCAAAGAACCTTTGTGGGCATTCCAACTGTTGAATATGTTTGGTCTGGTACATGCTGATTGGGGTGGGGGGTATTATACTCAATGATATATCAGATTATTAGAATTTGCATACTACTTCTGATCACTGTTGCATTAATCTGTCACTTTGCACAATACTATACCTCAGCCACATAAATATCATTGTTAGCAATAATGTGTTTGCAAGAGCCATTTGTTAAAGTAGTCAACAGATTAAGAAATAATACCTTATGATGGTGGTTAGCCTAGTTATTTGAGATTCAGTATTAAAACAACTTCTGGTACTGTTGCACTGACATTTAATCAATGTCAACTTTAATTTATGCACTATTTACCACTTATTATTTGATATACTTATGTTCATTTAGCAGTGCATTATTCTGTTTTCATAAGCAGCAAAATTCACAGAGGTATAGGTGAATTACTTATTTGATAATTAGGAAATACACCTTTGCCTTTTGATTAAAGTATGACTCTAAGATCTATCCTATTATTCACTCTTTGCAATGTCTTATATTCACTATATTTCTCTATAAATCATTTAAGTATGCACTGCCTATGGTGATATCTACTGCTAATAAAAAATATTTTGCTTATTTGAATGTTGACATTTGAAATGTTCATGTCAGTCTTTTTTAGTGTATGCTGCAGTTGGAGAGTACAAACTGCATGAGGACAAAAATAAAAAAAAATGAATGTTATGATAAAAAAAAATAGCCTACATCTCTGCTCTTCATTACTTTGCACTATAGAACTATAGTAACTGATTTATTAGTTGAATCAACTACTAACTTGTAGGCCATTTATACATACATATATATATTTATTTATTTTTTGTTTGTTTTAACTATTTAACGCTTTGTAATACAGAATTTACAACCGCTGCTTGAGTGTTTATTGTCCAAAGGTAAAGGAACAGGTTCACTTTGTTGTTTTATAAATTTTGTTTTATAAAAAAAAAAAAACAAAACTCATCCTATAGCTCTGCTGTGTGCTGCTATGTCCTTCAGCACTAGTAAAGCTAATTTATTAATGCAATTATCCACTGACCTATAAAGCTCTTATATTTTTTTTCCATTTACATTTCTTAAATTGTTTTGTCTTTTAACACAGCATTTTATAACAGGTAATGCCACTGTTTAGTATATAAAGGCAAAAAAAAAAAATAGAATTGTTTTTCCCCTGCAAAATGATAACCAAACATGAGAGTTGACAGCTCTCTTGTATAGCACTATGCTGTAGAACTATTGTAGATTATGCATTAGTTGAATTAGCCAATGGCTTGTACAGTTCTTACACTTAGTTATGCTTAATTTTGTTTGAATTGTTTTATTTGTAATATATTGCAGAAGACATAAACTCCTGATGCCATACCTCAACTGATTGTTTAATAAATAACAGCATTCTACTATGAAGACTGTGGCATCGGGCTGTTCAATGATAAAACAGTATTTAATAAGGCCTGAAATGGTGTCGTGTGCATAGAGTAATTAATGCTGACATGAATAAAGACAGGTGTTACAGATGAAAGCTGTGACATCTTTCTTTGTACCTTATGATCATGGACAGCTGCAAAAAGTATTATAAAATACATTTAGAATTGCATTTCTGAATACTGAAGAGGCGCAAAAACTGCCAGGAAAAAGTGGGTGCAGCTTTTTTTTAGTTTAATACTACAAGATATGTTTCATCAGGACACTGAAGCAAATGTCATTTTGAAGATTTGTTCATTTGCATACGTTTATGATTAGATTATTACTGATATCTTGTTTAGCAAGTCTAGACCTGAAGAAGTATCTTTGCAGCCAAAACAATGTGAAATGCTTGTCTATGTGCATAATCCAACACAAAACTGGTACTTCATTATTTTAATTTGCACCAAACCAAATAGTTTGTCTATGTAATATAATATCGAGATAAGGAATAAAAGGGTTTACAGAAAAATAAACAATGACACATTTACTGTTAAATAAAGTTATGATGTGGGATGTGGTATAAAATATAAAAGCTTAGTTATATGGAAGATCTATTTGAATTATTTTTTTATTTCATATCATTTAGTTTGCTTTTATTCATAATTTTCATTGATCATTATGTAAATGCTGTTTTATAAAATGAATTGCTATGAATGGTTTTCAAGCAGTGGGTACCAATACTAATCTTTGTATTCATAAGAGGACGACAGTATAATGCACAATGTAAGATATGAGACAAGGTACAAGAGGTGACAACTGTTTTAATCAGCTTGACTGTAAACAGTTTATGGTAATGATTAAGTATGTCTACTACGCAGGTGACTGTCCTAGCAGATCTCAAATAAGTAGTTTATCGTATAATCCCTTGGGACAATCTGTTATTTTATTGCATCCAGGTAAATAATATTCATGCTTACATAGTTTACAACCATCGCATTTCAAGTGCAGCTGCTCATCTGACTGCAGTGAAAGTTGTTTTAGCAATTTACAAATTTAATAGTTGGCATTTGTAAGTGGAACTCAGAGAGCATATTAAATTCAGTAATACTACAATTATCTACACAATTCTGCTGTTGTGATCACCTACTAGATAATGTACATGCTGTTTTCTCATATGTTTGCTGAGAGAATTTTTGCAGTTACAAGCTTACATGATGCATGGGCATATATGTGTTTATGAAAGTGACAGAATGCTTTGCTGAAGGATTTGGAGCTGTAAAGGTGAAAGCGAAGTAGTGAATAATTTTTTAGGAGACTTGTAAGGAACAATACGGTTAGGAATATAGAAGAGGAAATCTTCTATAAATACAAATAGAATGTATTTATAGTTTCATAGGTTCAAAAGTATATACTAAGCTAATGACCACCAGGGCATTTATAAGTCTAACCATGCAATTCAACACACTTGTGCCCCTATGTATCATGGGATTTATTAGGAAATATATAATTTGGGAAGTTTCTAGAGCTTATGTGGGGAGGATATGTTTGGTCATTACAGTCTGCCACTGTCTATCAGAGACATGGTGGCCAAACCTTGGATGAATTTCTGATTTACCATCCTTTGGTCAAGGTTATTCTTAAATAGGGTTAAAGCTGGCATCTGTTTCACATGAATGGGGAGCCTGTTTCAGGAGCATGGAGATCCTCTGAGACACATATCCATCTTTATTATCTCGCAAACAAAATTTTAATCCTTAGATTTAGTGGTTCTGATGCTTTTTGTTTTGTGGATATGCAAAATGTCCATCACAGCTAGATTTGATGATGTCTTGTATGCCAGGCATAGATCATCTTTCAATAACTTGTAGGAGACAGAGTATAGAGATATGGCTTTAAGGTGATCCTTATAGAACAATGTGTTTATACCCTGGATTCACCTGGCAAAGAACCTTTGTGGGCATTCCAACTGTTGAATATGTTTGGTCTGGTACATGCTGAGTGGGGTGGGGGGTATTATACTCAATGATATATCAGATTATTAGAATTTGCATACTACTTCTGATCACTGTTGCATTAATCTGTCACTTTGCACAATACTATACCTCAGCCACATAAATATCATTGTTAGCCGTAATGTGTTTGCAAGAGCGTTAAAGTAGTCAACAGATTAAGAAATTTAGTTTTATTACAGCATATTATTGAAATATATTGCCCAGCACTACATATCAATCTTACTGCAGCAGGCTGCTGAAACATACTTGATGATGTACACATTTTAGAGTTGCACACTGAAGTTTGTAGCTTATGATACATTTGGATTTAGAGTATGAACAATCAAGTTTGATCCTCAGTCATTTTGCTGCTTCTGTGGAGTCTAAAAACCCATGATATAGTTGTTATGATTTTCAAGACATAAAGATCATGAAGGGAAGTAGGTTGAAGATATTATTGAATATAAGATCAGACTGGTTGTGGTCCAGGCTGTGCTTCTGACAAGCTACTGGGGAGGGAAAACCAAACAATCAGCACTGTCTGTGACAAGCCGAACATTCAAATTGGTCTGTTATTTTTTCACTGAAAATATAAAAGGAATGTTACAGAGATTTCTCATTGTTTACATTTTTTCATATTAGAGCACAGCATGTTTTCATACTAAATAGCTGGTACAAATGGATGTGGATATATGCAACATACTGTTCTATAACTTAAATGGACAATCTTGTTTGCATGATTTCAAAATCATGGTGGAATATGGAATTGCATTGTTGCAATTTTAGAAGGATGAGCCTATAATAGCATTATTTTTCATCCATCATTCTGTCAAAATACATTGCTTACACACAGACAGTATTAACAATGCCCATGTAATGTGTTAATGTGTTATTAGTGCATAAGACCATTTACTTTATACCACTGTGAATAGCTCCATTAAAATTGCACTATGCTGTTGTATGTGGCTTGATCCATGAATCTGTAGTCTGTAGTGTATTGTATTCAGTGTAGGTCTATCAAGGGGGGGCTCTACTTTGTGCAGCTGGAGACTATTATGTTTACTTTTGTGCTGTCAGACAATGACTAAATTTGCACAGCAGAATGTGTTGTGCATTGGATTTGTTTTATTATTGCCAGGAGATATTCTATATTGTGTGGTTAAAATAATTTGTGTCACTTTTATGGACTTATGAGACTACCATGTTTCCAAGGTGGTTTTGCAGCAGATTGCATTCAATATAATACTGCAACTGTGAATCCTTAACATGTACAGCTGAATTTCCAGAGCAACATTCTGTTTAATTTTGCTACAAAATGCTGTATATTGTGCATATGTACACTAATAAATTCAGTTTAAAGATCACTATATGTTTAAAGGTTGCATCACAACATTTAAACAGTATCAACAATAAATGCACTGCAAGTCCTTGTACATATAACAGCCATGGTTACTTTTTAAACGTGGAGGGTAACATAACATTTTTGTGATTACTAAAATAGGTGTGGTGATTTTAATAAAGAAGAGAGAAATTAAGAAATGTGTGTAGTCACACAGAAAACCAAGTTGTTACAATGGAACTGCAAGGGGCACCAGAATCATTGGACTAAAGACCATTACACAGAAAAGCAGAAACGTTTTAACCACACACATGGCAAGGCTGGAGCTGTAGTTCACCAACAGTTTATTGCACCATGAAATAAAAGAAACATAAGTGCTTTCATTATATAAACTACATAACTTCATCAAATAAAAGCCAGCATTCAAATGGGCACATATATATGACTTGCATTATCACATGACAAACACCAATTAATGAATTAAAGCAACAATGTATAAAAATATAAAAACAGTCAAAAACACATATAACCATTAGTAGATTCCCCAGAAAAGAAAAAAAAAATATATATATATATATATATATATATATATATATATATTTATTTAGGAAAATAATGCATAAATATGAATGTGAAAAAGCACATATTTAAAAAAAAACTAAAAATGTAAATATGTAAATATGTGTGTACAAGTCCATTAAAACATATTTATGTGTATAAATCTATGCTATCTCAGTTCTGTCTTCATTTTTAACACACATCCTATAGATGCAATTTCATTTAAACCTGGGAACTCCACTGCATCCAGGCGCAAAATCCAATACAGCTGACGGTTCTCCAAGAACAATTGCCAGGGACCACTGCTTGTATTCTTTTGCACTTGTTCAATTATAATGAACTTGGAGTGGTGTTCAGGGAATTCCAGAATGTGTCTATATAGGGTATTGGTAGTTTTTTTTCCCCCGTATATGATAATTGTGCTCATAAATACGTTGCTTCATTATCCGCTCTGTATTGCCAATATATATATATATATATATATATATATATATATATATTATTTTTTTTTTCCCTGGGGAATTTATTAATGGTTATATGTGTTTTTAACTGTTTTTATATGTTTATGCATTGTTGCTTTAATTCATTAATTGGTGTTTGCCATGTGATAATGCAAGTCACATATATGTGCCCATTTGAATGTTGGCTTTTATCTGATGAAGTTATGTATTTTATATAACGAAAGAGTTTATGTTTCTTTTATTTTGTGGTGCAATAAACTGTTGGTGAACTACAGCTCCAACCTTGCCTTGTGTGTGGTTAAAATGTTTGTGCTTTTCTGTGGAATCTATTCTGTTTTTTAGGCAAGGATGGCTTCTGGCTGTGGGTTTGCCTCGCAAACATTGTTTTCAAATGATGAAACAAATGGGAATGATGGAGCTCTTACAGCTTTTATTCAACAACTTTCTCAGAAAGTGGATTCCTTGGCTTTGGAAGTGCAGAGTTTTAGGAATAACCTTCCTAATGATCCTCTGTCTTCCCTAGGTTCTCATGTTTTGGCTGGCAGCAGTGGTGTACAAAACAACAGGGGTATTATTGTGGAGCAAGGACAAGGACATGGTAATCAAACTCCACGTACCGGGTTGTTAGAACCATTGGAGAGTACGGACGTGAGTAACTGGCTGCAACGTGGCATTACATTTTCTCAAAATACAGCCAGTAATAATAATAGAACATTTAAAGATAGTCTGAACTTATTTCACTACCAGCTTCCTAAAATTCGTAAGTTACAGACTAAAAATGCATATCTGTGTGAGTGTATTAAATGCAAACAAGTGCCCAAAGGGCTTAGGCAGTGGAAATTTCCAAGCGGACTTGTAAAAAACTCTCCGTTGCATCAAGAATTGTTGTCACTGTTTGACCAGCATGGATGTGAGTATCTGGAAGTCCTGGTTAAATTCAATGCCTGCACTATTGATGAATTAACCAAAGAAACCAAAGATCTTGATGTGGCTATCACTCGTGATTTGTTGTTTGCACAAAACCAACTTGAATATCAGCATGTGTTTAACAACATTGATAACATAATTCAGAACATTAAACTGCATAAAATCAATAAATTACAATGAGGCGCTGATAACTATGCAAATAGGAGGGCGTACCCTCAGCTACCAAACTCACAAGAATGGGGTCAATGTCGGAGAATGTATACAACCAATGAGGATGGTGAATTCTCGAATATTCATGAGGACACCAACACCAGAAGTAACGTCCCTTTAGACCAAGGAGGCCTGTGACACTCGGAGCAGATCAGGGAGAGGGAGCACAACAACCAGAATCAACAGAATGGCCGGGAACCTCAGTCATTTTGGAACCAGCATGGTTACCAGCAGAGGAATTCTTCAAACCAACTGAGTGGTTGGAATCAGAACCAACAGCAGAACTGATGAGCTTGAGAGTAACAGTGGGTGATGATGGTGGACCTCGTATACTCATTAACAGTACAGGTGACATTAAGGGGTTTAATTATAGGTCTCTGGACTATTCTGTTGAGATCGTAAATGTATTTGCAAGGGGACTTACTTTTGTTCCTGCTGTCCATTCTAATCTCCCACAATTGATTTTAGATCTCAAGTTGTTTACCAGGAAAATGAACCTTAACATTGTATTCAACAACAGTAATAGGGCTACTCAAAACGAATTGAGACCTTCCAGTGTGTGTAACCCACCCATGTATTCCACCCTCCACTCCTTTGAGCAAATGTGTGAACTGGATTTCAGGCATTTATTTAAATCTCCAGTCATATACCATAAGAATTTAAAACCAGCTGAACTTGACATTTTGACTATGGTGCGACAACAAAAGGTTAGAATTGTTCAACCTGACAAAGGTGGGGGGTTGTAATAATGGACATGGAGAACTATATCCAATGTATGTAAAACATTCTTTTCAGTACCACTTACTGTCAAGTGTCTAGGAATGAGGTTAACATTGCCTATCATAGGATTAACACATAATTAAGTGATATGGTTATGGAAGGTCGCATCTCACTTGTTGAATTTAACTATTTAAAAATGAATGCCCCAGTTATTCCAACTATATTTGAGCTCCATAAATTGCACAAACAAATTATAGATCCACCATTCCGCCCCACTGTAGATGCCCATAATTCTATTACCTCCCCTATTGCTAAATTCCTAGATACCAAACTTAAATTGTTATTAAGAACTGAGAAAAATCTCTGTGGCGACTCTTGTAACTTTCTTGCTTAATGTAATGAGGTACAGTTCAACAAACAGTTTTTCTTTTTTAGTATGGATGTAAAAGACTTGTTTACTGTAATACCTCATGAGGTCGGCTTAGATTGGTTTGGAGAATTTTTATTTAGAAAAAGGATTAACCAAAATTCCATTAACACATATGTTGAAATTATGGAAATGATCTTAAGGAATAAATATATTTATTTTGATGAGCAGTTTTTTTGTCAGCAGACCGGGGCTGCAATGGGAGCAGATTGTGGACCTCTTTATGCGAACATGGTTATGTGTGAGTGGGAGCAGAGATTTCTCTTTGAACACTCAGGGTTCCAAAATTGTATTCTATACTTGAGATACCTGGATGACCTGTTTTTTATTTGAAATGGGAACAAAGAGAGTCTTGGCATTTTCTTAGACTATATTAATAATACAACCGACTTTCTACATTTCTCTCATTACATTGGTGAGGAGACTATAAGCTATCTTGATGTCAAACTTGAGAAGGATGTGATAAAAGGGAGATTTGTTTCTACAATATATAGGAAGTCTACCTATTCTAATGCCATCTTTCATTTTGATAGTAGTCACCCATTGTCCCAAAAGAAAGCAGTTAAGGGACAGTTTTTCAGGGCTGCAAGGATGGTGTCAGATTTTGATTTATTTTCATCTGAGTGTGCCCTTTTAGAGAGTATGTTTATTAAGAGGGACTACTCCATGGGGTTTGTGCAAGATATTAAAAGAGAAGTAATGGACAAGAGAAGATCTGGGTTCTAATCCCCCATTCTTGATGAAAATGGTCATGACTATAATGTAAGTACATGTAATTCAACTATTCTAGTAAATAGAGCGAGTGCAGTTACTACTACTGATACCACTTTCAAATTGTTCTTTATAACCAGCTTCCTGTGGACTTTAAATCAATCCTGGACTTTCTAGCAAAAAATTGGAAGGTTTTGTTGGGAAATGGGGAGATTAGATCTAGAATTAGTAACAAACCTGTCATAGTATGGAAAAGAGGTTTGAACACCAAAAACCTGGTAGAAAAAGTTGGCAAACAACATGATGATTTAAAACATAGGTACATGTATCCATGTGGGAGATGCCATAACTGTAAATACATCAATGTGGGTGAGCTTTTTGCTATCAATGGGTGTAATTTTAGAGTGAAGGGGTATTACAATTGTAATAATTCTGGAGTTTTATATGGGGCATTGTGCCAGGCCTGTCCTGCTTTTTATATTGGCAAGATGGAGCGGATGCTGAAGCAACATATTTATGAGCACAATTATGATATACGGGGGAAAACAATTACCAATGCCCTATATAGACACATTCTGGAATTCCCTGAACACCACTCCAAGTTCATTATAATTGAACAAGTGCAAAAGAATACAAGCAGTGGTCCCTGGCAATTGTTCTTGGAGAACCGTCAGCTGTATTGGATTTTGCGCCTGGATGCAGTGGGGTTCCCAGGTTTAATTGAAATTGCATCAATAGGATGTATGTTAAAAATGAAGGCAGAAGTGAGATAGCATAGATTTATACACATAAATATGTGTTAATGGACTTATACACACATATTTACATATTTACATATTTAGTTTTTTTTTAAAATATGTGCTTTTTCACATTCATATTTATGCATTATTTTCCTAACTATCATGGGATAAGATAATGCAAGTCATGTATATGTGCCCATTTGAATGTTGGCTTTTATCTGATGAAGTTATATATTTTATATAACAAAAGCGCTTATGTTTCTTTTATTTCATGGTGCAATAAACTGTTGGTGAACTACAGCTCCAACCTTGTCTTGTGTGTGGGACTAAAGACCATGTAAGCACAGTGAATACCAAATGCTCGCTTGCACTGGAACTGAATTGTATCATTATGGTCAAAGATCATTAGTGGTCAAAGATTTGTGGTTAACAAAACATGGAAGTGTGAGTAAGTTGGCTAGTATAAACAAAGACAATAATTACCAGCCTGTATTTACACTCATGTTCACTACTGCCATTTTAAGTATGTGATGTTTCTGACTCTGGTATTGGTTGCAACTGAAATGGGTCTCTGGATCAGTTCTCACACCTAGTTAACAAACTTAAATAAACAGAATCAGTTTTAAGACTCATGCTAAACTCGAAATAAGAGATATCTATGTAAATTTTTGGTCTATTAGATTAAATGTATCACTGCTACAAGATGCTTTTCATTGTGAAGTATACATCATGAATTCAGTTCATGAATCACAAAAACCTTTGAGATACAGCTGTTGTCTCTGGCACAATGAATTGTACTTATATCCCATGCATGATGCTTGACCTTCTGAAGCAATGAATTATTCCATCAGTACATGTCTAATATTAACATGAAAAGAATTTTATATTTATAAAGATAAGATTCCAGGACACTTTTGCTTGCTTGCCAAATCCCTATCTAATATTTGCTATATATAGGTGTGGTTGGCCCCATAAGACATAGTTGTGCTTGCTGTTCAAGCACAGGGAGGTAAACACAGAAGGCCTTGTGCCATTTTCTGCTATACGTTAGGCCACAATAGTTGATTGAATGTTTCATGACTGTGGGTTGCTTTGTTAGCACATGTTGACAGTCTTGTCAGTTAATGGTAATTACGTACCAGTTTCTTGAGGTGCTTTTCATCTGCATGACTTGCATAGGCTTCCTAGGCTTCTTAGACATCCTACTGGCTTACTGCAACCATGTAATGCAAATTCTAACACCATACCCACGCCTGCTGTTATTGGGAGTCACTGTAAGTCTGTATGCTTAAGGTCCCATAATCCTGTACCACATCCCAGAAATGTCTTAGTCATCGGTGACTCGATTTTATAACATACAGACAGAACACCTACAAGACTGGCAGTGGACAGTGGGACAGTTAACTGCCTCTCAGGAGCAAGGATTAGGGAAGTCACTAGAGTCCTTAGGTCCATTGATTACCTCAGATACAATTATGACTAGAACCGTAGCTAGGGTGGGGAGAGGTCCAATCAACCCAGGAGCGAAGTGTTGGGAAGGCACGATCAGCCATCATCCTGTTTTTCTTTCTTTGTTTCTTTTTTTTGTTTTGTTTTTTTTTTTTTTTTTTTTTAGCTCTTCAGTTGAAGAGCTAGTTGGGGGTAGGGGGTGGATGGAACTAGTGATCTGGTTATTACAGCAAACCTTTTTTTTTGCTCTTCAATGGAACAGCTAGCTTGTTTGGCATGGTAATAATCCAATTGCTAGAAAGTTTTTTTTTGTTTTTGCTAACATATTGGGGCACTAGCTTATGGTACCAGCCAAGAACATTGATTAAGCCAGCTATGCCTCTAGTTATGACATTGTACATGTGATGGTGAATGATCTTAAGTACTTCACTCTATGGGAGATGCAGAGAGACACTGTTCAGCTCTCTGCTCATGTCTTTGAAGAGGGCAAAGCTCTGGCATTGAGCAGCATTCTACAATCACTAAGAATGATGTCTAAGTTGAAAGATAAAATGATTAGCTTCAGAGATGGTATAGTAAATTGATGTGATTCTATGGGAATCCAGTGTGTGTCTGCACAGGATGAAATAGCAAACAGATCAATCTAATATGTCCGGAATTACATGCATTTTCACCTATTGGTTTTTGCTTGCTTGCTAAAATGTTTGCTACACCCATTCTGCCTTTTTCCAACAGTTTATCTGATGAGACATCCAACATAGCAACTTCAATTCAGATAATATCAATTTAGCACTGCAGAATGGTAGATGTCTTAACAACAAAACCTCTGAAATCCAGACATCCCTTAACCTCAGAGAGATCGCAAGTTGTGTATTAATAGAAAGCTAATTCCACTCCCTGCATTCCAGAGTACAATGACTATAATACTTTCAGATCCACTGGCAAATGTGCGGGATTATTGGTATTTCATTGTAACCCCGTTGTATATCAGTAGATTTTATATGGTACAAATCTGAAATTAGTTGAAGTCCTGATAACACTTAATAAAATTAATTATCACATTATAGCCAGTAATACATCCTCATCTATAACCCCTTCAAATACCTTAACTGGTTGGAAAAGTTAACAGTTGAAACAAACACATTTTTTGTGGGTGACTTCATCTGCCCACACATAAACTGGAAAACATTTACTACCATCAACAAATATTGCCAAGAGGATTCTGGCTTTATAAATTCCAGTTCACTTGACCAAATTGTACCTTTACCTGAGAGTGCTGTCTATGTGTAGTATGCATGTCCTACCTGTGTTCGTGTGGGTTTCCTCTAGGTGTCCAACTTTCCTCCCACATTCCAAAGACATGCAGTAGTTGGACTGGACACTCTAAATTGGCCATATGTGTGAGTGTGCTTGTGAGTGTGTGGTGTGGAAGAACAATTGCAGTAGGGCTAGTTACCTGGCAGTGTAAATCTTGGTTCTAGATGATTGACACCATTGAAGTGACACTCCAACTCCATGTGTAGAAATGGGAGAAAAGAGGTTGTGGATGGAAGGATAGAGGGATTGAGCTTGTCTTCACAAATACTTTTACTAATTTCACCTGCCCACTGGTTACTCTTCCCTCATCAAATTTGAATATCTTAATGTAATCCTTTCTGTGAAGATCTGTGTTGTTACCCCTAATAACTTCTCTATATTCATAGAATAGTCCAAAACCAATTATTTTCTATATCCTGACCTTTGATAATCACAAATGGTATAGCTCCCCAGCAAACCTTGCAACTAAAGCTGCTGCTTACTGCTCTAAAATTCATTGCTTCTTGGATTGGTGCATTGCAGCAACCATACTAATCTGACAGAAGCTTAGGTTATTGTCAAGGTTAGAACTAATCAAATATGATGGAACTACCACTTCAGCAAACTCTGTAATGCAATAATAAAGCTCCTTGTCATCACTAACGGTTGTCCACTTTATCATTATATGATTGATTTAAAACAGGTAAGTCTCTCAAATGCACCATTAGAATAATAAGGCCAGTAATGAACTCAGGACTGCAACTAATTAAAAAGACAATCATAAGGCCTTCTTTATCCGTATTATGAAGCTTAGAAGTAAACTACAGTTATATACTGAACTTATTTACAATGACACTTTCGTCTCTGACCAAAAGAACATTCCTTATACTCTTGAGGACCAATCCTCTTCCAAATTCAATCCACCCACCTTTTTCTCTGCATTGTCCACTCCCCCTAACACCCACCCCTCCTGACATCAATTTGGGCCAATTTCTTTTGATACCTTTTACACTTAAAAAACATTACTCCCATTGGTCCTGACAATATTCCTGGATGACATTTTAGTACAAGCAGGAGCAGCTGGTCAGACAAAATTACAGTTGTTCGCATCCCTGGCCTCAAGTTAGTGGAAAGTGAGCAGCTGGGGTTTGAGTGGCTGAAGAGCACCCTTTGTCTACACCTTTTGAAATGTTAATGAGATGTGGAATGGCACTGCCTAGAGTTAGAAGGTTAAGAAAATTCTCAACTGCATGTTTCACCCAAGCTTCTATCAAACTATACTGCTTATTCAGACTGCATGAATAAGAAGAATAACAAAAGGACACAAATGCCTGTAGTCAACTTTTATTAAAATATCACCACTCAGAGCCTTGGCATATGTCTTCAACAATGAGCAAACGCCTCAATTAATATCACGGAATAATCATATCAATTAACACCAATAATGCTAATAAACTAATTAAAACAATACAATTAATTTAAACCAAACGATTTCAACACCGTTCATTCATCAGCCCCTTAGGGTCTAATGCACCAAATTTCAGAATTAACATAGTTTCTTTCTTCACTAACCACTGTGTATTCTTTTGTATTAGTAGTATTAAAATGCTGTATAATAGCATTTTGTCTTTACATTATTCTGCTTTGGTTATTCATTTTATTTGTTTTTTTTTGCATTAATAAGGATACTTGAAATACAACATTGTAGCACTGCATACTGAATGTGTTTGATGATTTATTCCATATTTATTTATCTGGATCTTTTATATGTAGGTCTTTTTTAGCCAGTAATAGGCTATATATGAAATTTATAACACAACAATAAAAGTCTTGTTTATCAAGAAAAAGGTTAAATTATCATCCTTTGAATGAAAAGAAATCAATCCCTTAGATATCTACCTCTTTATATAGTGCAATAGCCAGAATCAGGGCTGCCTGGTGCAAATCAATACAAAAGTAAAATAAGTCTGAAAAGATGTAGCTTTCCTTCAGAAACCAGGGGAATATAGGTTGTAGATACTTTGAAAGCATCTCTAGAAATATTATTAATATTATTATTTTTATCACAAACAGTAAATATGAAGAAAGCAAAATGAAAATAGATCAATGCCATCTAAGAATTTCTGTGCTTTTGTTATATTGTTTCTGTTTTGATTACATAAAAAAAGTAAACAAACAAACATCTACCTTGACAAACTTTTTTTTTGCTGACCCTATCTCCTACAGGAAAGCATTTATAATAGGTTCATAGATTAGTACTAGGCTAACTGCCCTTGCAAGCCATTTTAAGCATAGCCAGTTATCCCTTGGGAGACTTGAACTCGGTTCCTTGTGCTTAATGACATTTTGAAACATGGTAGTTTCTTTCTCCCCTTCGCTATCCCTCCTCCTTAGTTATTGCTAGAATTTCCTATATCCTCAGTCTCCATATTGTTTCATATGCCCATTTCCCAGAGTCTTCTTTTCCAGTTTTATTTTGTTGCTTTTCTCCCTTCCTTAGCTACTAACTTCTCTCTCCTACTATCAGCGTTTCTTACTGGTCCCCTTCTGTTGTTTACTGTAGCCTAACCTGTTTATAGGTCCAAAGATGTCTTAATACCATATCTTTCCCCAACCTGTTGCCATTCATTCAGGATTTTCCCCAACCCCCCTTACTTTCACTTCTGATATAATTTTTTCTCAGGGTATTATTATTGTTGTTTATTCTTTAGTTCCATTCTTGTTGCAGAATTTTCCCCTATGTGCAATGGCTACTCTTGTTTTTACTACCCTGAGTTTAAGGGATTTACAGCAACTATGCTTTTCTGCAGTCAAGGTAGTACATCTTGGGAAGGTGGATAAAAGCATGCCTTCAGGCTGTTAGTAAAGTTTGCTGAACTGAGGTTGGGGGCTGATTTGAAAAAAAAAAAGAAAAAGAAAAGAGGTAAGAAATGAAAAAAACTTTAAGGGGGGGATCAGATCCTTTTCATTATGTGGGCTGCCATACCTGCTGTTATCTTTAGGGGGAACAAATCCTTTTCATTATGTCGGTTGGCAGATCTGCTGTTATCTTTAGGGGGATCAGATCCTTTTCATTATGTCGGTTGGCAGATCTGCTGTTATCTTTAGGGGGATCAGATCCTTTTCATTATGTGGGTTGGCATACCTGCTGTTATCTTTAGGGGTTCAGATCCACTCTATTGTGTGGATTGCCATACTTGCTGTTTTTTTTTTAATTTCAGCTGTGGCGCTGCTGGGTATTACTATTGCTGTCCAGAGAGTTTTGAGGGAGAGTTTTACATGCGGATGCCATCAAGGGATGGATCTATGTTTGTTACTTTGTAGGCTTGCATGCATAAACTTGGACATGTCGTGAACAATTTGGATATGCTGTCATTATTTTTTTACCAAGCGATTAATTTAGCAGGTTGCCATTGAAGTAATTGATTTAGAATTACTTACATTTGCTATTCCAGTATAATTAGAGCTGGAACCAAAAAGTAACATAAATGCCTTCTAACTGCCAATTAATATTAATGCCATGCAAATAGCTGAGAGACTTTAGACTTATATGTTCAGAAGACATTTTTAAAACTAAATTTTCTTGAAAACGGTATGAAACAATCTTTTATTTTTACACAATAAACTGTTTACCCACATAGGGATGCATGTGAACACTTTTTCACTTTTTTGAGAAAAACAAAAGTTCATGTTGTGCCATTAAATTTGATTTCTAATAGTGTTTTTTTTAATTCAGAAAACTAGAACTTGACTATAAAATTTAAACATTTGCAGTATAATTTCAATGTGGGGTATTGATAATTTGTAAAGTGTAATGAAATATTTATCTTAATAAGATATACTGAAAATCTACCTGAGCAAATAAAACTTTTTTCTGTGATGAAAGTTGTGTTATTTTACTTGTGGGAACTGGGTAAGTGTTTTAAAGTGCTTTTCACTATTTTTTTTTTTGGGGGGGGGTAGAAAATGTGACTTTTTACTGCTTATCATATTTTTTTGGCTTTACTGTGGACAACCTACCAGTTCCTCAGTTCTTCCTTCTTTAAGCCACAAAAATAAAAAATAATTAAAAAAAATAGCCTTTGCCATTACTGCAGGCTAGTAAAGTGCCTCAGCCCACAGATAGGTGATTCTGCTGTGGACATTTCTGGTTCCCCAGACTATTTATCTTTTTCATTAGCTCTCTCTGGTGTATTCCATGCAGGCACCATCCTTTGAGTTAGTCACATCCTCTGTGGCTGATGGAGTACCCTTGGTGAGGAAGGGAGAACTATTCATGTTAATCCAGGTAAAAGGTGCAAGGAATATCTCTCTGCCTAGCCAGACTGGGATGCTTGCCTCTAGGGAGGTTTTGCCTGTCAAAAGTAGGTCTGCTTCTTCACAATTTCCTGTCAAAAAAGAAGCAGAAAGTTAAACATATGTCTTCTGCTATCATAGTTACTTTGGACAGGAGTAATTTATTAGGCTTAGATCAGAGTTTAGTTCAGGCTCTTGGCCTTTTTATTTCTGGTGTCTCTGGTAAAAGAAAAATAAATTGTTTTCTGAGGAGGTTCAAGATTCTGAATACAAAATGACTGAGAAATGAAAACTGAAATGAAAACTTCTGTATTTTCTCCGCGGGGTTCTGATTCTGAGGAAATTATGGCTTTTGAGAGTCCCTTTTCTGCACATCCATTGTCATTTATTTCATTTTATATGGCTTTATTTTTAACCAGAATCATTGTATGTATTTTCCAGTGAGGAATTTAACATTAGTTGAGGTGTTGTTTTGGTGCTGATGGGTAGCACAATTTTATCCACAAAGCTTAGTTCACCAAAGCAGAAAGCTGTGCAAGTCTATATGCCAAGATATCTATGCCAGTCTGGATGCCAAAAAATTCTGCCAATATTTTTTTTCAAGAATCCACTCTATTGGTCTGTTGAATAGCACTGGTGAGAACCAAGAAAAAAGCAATTAGATAAACTAGTAAAATTTAATGGACACCCAGGATAAATTGAAATCTCACTTTATTGTCTTACAATATTAGACACTTTTGTCCTGGTAAATGTACTTCTTCAGAATCACTAGTAAGAGTAGCAAACATTTTAATTTTTTTTCTCAATTTCTATCATTTTGACAGCTGTCCCAGTGTCCCACATCTTTCAGTGAGTCTGCTGGCACTCCAGTCAACCCATTTTTAGTGTCTGAATTTGAAATGGGGCCAGCAGAAATATTAAGGACATCCTAGGGTGTCACACTGGCAACCTTCAACCCGAGGGAGATTTACACTTTTTGACCTACCCTGCTCCTTCCTTCCCACCTCTCTACTGGAACCCCATGGTAAGGTCTGAGGGACAGGCATGCAATGAAGTCATGCGGTGTATTACCCAGAGCTTGTGGCAGTTCAGCCATGTCTCCAATTTTGCTCCCTTTAGACTATGCTTCCCAGCAGTGCTGTTCCTAGCCTCCACAAGGAGTTGTCACAGGAGAGCTGTCTAAGACAGAACATACCATGTACTCATGCGTTATATTTTCAACTCCTAAATATGGATAATGGGATTCATAAACCTAATTTGTGGCAATGGACAGTAGTTGTAAAAACTGCATACAACTTATACACAAAGATTGCATTTCAGATAACGGGGCACCCTCTTGTTGAGGAAAGTTTTAGAGTAGGTATTGAGCAGCACACAAGTCATACACAAGGACTGTACCCCATCTAATTGGACACTGTTCAATGTAGGAACTTTATACAGTAGGTAGTGAGAAGAATACAAGTCACACACAAGCTCTGCATCCTGATAATGAAGCACTCTCTTGTTTAGGAACCTTGTAAGTAGTAAGCAGTACACAACTCATACACATGGACTACACCCCATATAATGAGACACTGTCCTATTTAGGAACCTGATACAGTAGTGAGCATTAAACAACTCATACACATGGACTGCACCCCATATAATGGGACACTGTCCTATTTAAGAACCTTATACAGTAGTAGGCAGAATAAAACTCATACAGAAGGACTGTACACTTAATAATGGGACGCCCTCTTGTTTAGGAACCTTATATAGTAGATAGGTAGCAACATAAACCTTGTACACAAGGACTGTACCCAGTATAATAGGATATTCTCTTATTTATAAACCTTATACAGTAGATAGTGAGCAATATACATGCATACACAAGGACTGCACCCCATATAATGGATGCTGTCCAATTTAGGAATCTTGTATAGTAAACAATAAGCAGAATGTAAATCCTACAGAAGGATTGCACCCTGGATAATAGGGCACCCTCTTATTTAAGAACCTTATACAGTAGTGAGCAGAATACAACCCCTAGAGAAGGACTGCTCTCTGGATAATAGGGCACCCTCTTATTTAAGAACCTTATACAGTAGTGAGCAGAATACAACTCCTAGGGAAGGACTGCTCTCTGGATAATAGGGCACCCTCTTATTTAAGAACCTTATACAGTAGATACTGAGCATTAGTACACCAGGACTGCTATCTGACCCACATGCACAGCAGGAGCTGATTTTTAAAATTTTCACCCTATGTCCCCATGACTTCAACACAGTACTTTAGCATAACACATTAATCCTACAGTCCAGTTCAATAAGTGCATCTCTACATCCATCCCTAACCCCAAAATGCCCAATCAGTCCCTAAACCTAAAACGTCATACTCTTCCCTAAACCTTATTCCACAATCATGTCCTAAACCTAAGGTTTCCTTCTTGCTTCCTAACTATAAACTTACATCTAACTCTCCAAGCACTAAATTATCATCCCAATTACTCCCTATAAATCTAAGCTACCCTACCACTCCCACACAATGTCCTACAATGTACCTCACTTTCTGTAACTGAAATCATATATTCAGGCAAGGTGCAGCAGCTCTACTTTTTCTGCACATCTGAAATACCTTGCCCAAAAACGTATTCAGGTTTGACCAACATGGTAGCAAATGCAATTGTGTTTCTGCATTTTTCTTCACTTCTATTTCCAAAAGTATAATTACTTGTAAAAGCTATTTATTTGTATTTTAGACCCTGCTGGACCATGGTCTTGTAGTTTGCTTCATTATTGTGAGAGAAGTGTGTACTATTACTACCAGATATGTGCCTTAATCATTTATTACTGCATTTTGTCTATAAGCAATGTTAACAGTACATTTTTTACATAGTCTGGTGCCTTAAACTAGAGAAGAAGTTGAATAGTGAGAGACTTATCTCTGCACCAGTTTGTGCTTTGGTGCTTTTATATTTTGCTTATCACTTATCTGCCTGCATTCTATGTCTGCCCTATCCCTCACTAATACATTAAGCTAAAGTTTCTGAAAGAGCTCCAATATTGCGTTTATTTGATTGGTTACCTCTCTAGCTAGCCTGCTATTTCCAGCAAAGAACTACTGCACCCAATGTCTTTTATCCAAGAATTGGAGAGGTGTGGAACTGCGGGTAACTAGCTTTTCATCAAAAAGGAAGGAGAATTAAATTATTTTAATTATTTCAATTCTGCTTGTATATTTAAGTTGCACTTATAGTGACGTATCTGGAGATACTGTTTTGTAAATTTCTACTCTCTTCCATCTGATGTTACTTTTTTCAGTTTGTTCTCAGAGCTTAGTCTTGTGTGTTAATTAGCATTTGTGGGAAGATTTTATTTTGCATTATTCTGCACTTTTATTTACAGAAGTTGAATTAATTGTAAAATCTATCTGTTTGAATTTTAAACCCTGCTGGACAGGGTCCCCTACACATGGTCAAAATGCCACAAAGTCGAAACCCATATGGCCGAGACCATATATTCGACTTTTGAAATCCCGACCATGTGTAACGGACATCTCTGTGCAGTGCAGAATGGAAATATTTCCATTTCCGCACTGTAGTGCAATCTTGGAGTTGGTATATTAAAGTTATGGGGGGTATGGGGAGCATAGCCCCCCACTGGGGTGCATGGGGGCATAGCTCCCCCTGCTAACACTTAGAAAGTGAGTTACTGTTGTGTATTTTTTTTTTATTTTTACATGTTTGAACTTGCGGAAGTCAAACATATGGTCTTGGCCATACGGGTTTCGGCTTTCTGCAATTTCGATCATGTATAGTAGACCCTCTGGACCATAGTCTTGTAGTTTAATTCACAGCTGTGGCAGAACTGAGTACTATTACTATTGCTGCTACCAGATTTGCGCCTTAGTCATTTATTACTGCATTTGTTTACATAAACAGTGTTACTGATAAGCTTCTGCATAGTCTGGTGCCTTAAACTGTAGTAGAAGTTCAATAATGAGAGAATTGTCTCTGCTCCAGTTTGTGCTTCAGTGCTTTTGTATTCTGCTTATCATTTCCCCCACTAACACATTAAACTAAGTTTTTTAAAGACCTCCAATGTTGCCTTAATTTGACTGCTGGCATCCGTTGCCAGCTTGCTTTTTCCTTGAAATTTCCCAACTGTCTCGCCCATCTGCTGTTGTTGTTTTATAAGGCTGTATCTCTTCCCTCCACCCTTTATGATAATCAGATTTCCACCGTCCCTCCTTTTCCACTTCCATTGCTGTAAACTGTTATATAAGCTATTTATGTCACCCATTGTTATCCATAAGTCCAAGTAGTCTCTCCTTTGATAATCACATTGTCACAGTAGTCAGGAAATCCTTCTACGTGGCACACCTCATCACAAAATTTTTCTCATCCAGAAAAAAAGAGGTCATTGTTCCCCTCTGCTCATCACTCATTAGACCCATTATAGAGTACAACGCCCCTTTTGGTATGTACCTCACAAGACATCTACAACAACTGGAAAGGCCGCAGAAATACCTCACAAAGAGGATTACCGGCCTCAAACAGATGCCCTACGCAGACCGTCTCAAATAACTCTAGCTTTACTCCGTCGCATATCGCCTACTCAGAGGTGATCTCTGCCTAACATACAAAGCTATGTCAAACCCAGAGCTGTTGGACATGCTCCACTTAAAGAAATCCCAATCCCTCCAAGCTACACGCTCTAGGGACCTAAACCTTGTCACCACAATAAACAGAACATGCCGGAGGGATAGATTCCTGTCCCAGAGACTTCCCATACTCTGGAATAAACTACCTATCTATATCAGACAAAGCTCCTCATTAGCACTCTTCAAGAAAAATCTTGATGATTGGATGGGAAATAGGAAATTCACCTCGGGGATCACCTCTGTGGCTCTGCTCGACAATGGCACAGGAAAATAATTTTCTTGGGTGGCAAAAACCAGGGCACCTTTTTGGCTGGGCTTGTATAGGCCCCAGGGCCGATAGCCTAGTACCTACCTATGAACCTATGATTGTCCACTCAGCAAACCAGTATTGCTCTCGAGTAAACCTCCTTCACTACAAATTGTCTCCTCTCATTTTCCTAGAGTTGGAGTCCTAACCTGCATTCCAGAAGTTTCTTACTTGTATTCAGTGCCATCCAGGCAAAGTTAAGTTCCTTTGATTACTAAATCACACATGTTATTTTGAGAAATCACTACTGTTTCTTGCTTTACGTGTGCATTTCACTAATTTTTTTTTGCAAAAAATTGCCCTTCCTCTCACTTTTACTGTCTTGAAATTGCCTTCAGCAAGGGAGTTCCTGCTGCTTATTTAAGAGGTCTGTGTTAGCATTGCACTTGTGGATCCCTTCTACTATGTTTTTACTTTAGAAAGGCTGGATTTATTCATCTTGTGTCAGGGGGTGCTTGCCTGGAATATCTGCACTGGGAAATGAAGGACTTGTAGTGTAGTCATTGTATTGGCCAGATGGCTCTTTATTTAATTTTTGTTTTTTCTGTGCTGTTATAAAGTTTCTATTTTTGCATGGGCTAGCAGTGCCCTGTATAGTAGCAAACACCTAGAAAGTAAAGTTTCTTTGATGAACGGTCAATATAACTAAAATCTGTAAAGCAAGAATATTGTGAAATATCTTGTGAGCTGACAAGCTTAGAGCAGCTAGTTGAGCATCGAGTGGCAATACTTATAGATTTAGCAGCATTTAGTATTGTGTAAACATTAAAGTTAGAATTTAGTACTGTTTAGCATAATCAGCCCCAATAAAGCACCCTTATTAGTCTGCACCAAAAAAGCACCCTTAATAGTCTTCTAACCCCAATATACCACGCCCTTGCAGATCATACATCAAAGAACTGGACAGTATGGATATGCAATTTCCTAACTTCTTTGTAGCCACCTTGGAGGATGTAGGTCTCTTCAGACAATGTAGCAATTATTTCATATTTACTAACAACCACTTAATCCTTAAAGAATCAGACAATGCATGCAAGAGCTGCACTTATACAATGACACCTGGGGCTATACATTCGCATACAAGTGCACATCCGGTTTTAGACACTACACAAACACAACACCTACCCCACATAGTACATAACACACACATGTAGACTAATGTATGTTGAGGCACTTAAAAGTAACCTTCCTAAACAATAAAGATCACCTAGACTACCCATTGTCAAAGTTATGGCTCAGCAAACCCAAAGGCACTCAGAAAAACCAACACCACACATGATATCACTCTCAATGGTGCCTCAGACACTAAGGTCCTAATGCTAGCAAACACACTTCCCAGGACTCTCGTCATAGGGGCCTCCATTGTAAGATACACTGATGCCCATCTGAACAGGCTGAACAAGGAGAAGAGAACTTAGTTGCTTATCTGGAGCCAGGATCCGCCGAATTATGTGCACACTTAAGTCATTACACCACAGGTACCAGTGTGATTCCATCATAGTCCATGTAGGTGTAAATTACCTGAGATATAAAGCCTGGACTATATGAAGAGAGGCATTATGGAGCTTTCAGACTTGTGTCTCAGGCTGGTATGAGCCTCGTATTGAGCAGCATGTTACCATCACCAAGACTGATGCCACAATATGAGCAAAACATGATTGAGTTCAACAACTGCCTGTCTTTCTGGCGTTGTTCTAAATGAATTAAATGTTTATCAGCTTGAGTGGACATGGTCAATTGACCACGTTGCTTTATTAAGGATGGTCTTGAAGAGCCTATTGCACTTCCCCGGTTATCAAGTTTAACCATTATTGAAAGCCTAGGGGGAAAGGTAAGGACCTTCCTTGGTAAAGCAACGTGGTCTGTTAACCATGGACAAACATGACATAGCAAAATCAACTCAAGAGAAACTCAAGCTGTTACTGTTCATTGCCAGGATCCTAAATAAAAAAAAACCTACACTCCCTCCAAGCACTCCTTTCACTCAAGAATATAGACATATGTGCAGTTACCGAGACATGGCTTAAGGCATCAGAGAGTACCCCAGCAGGGCAAAGTTTCATTGCCTTCCACACTTTTCGACCAGTAGCTGAACAGACAAGAGCTAAAGTTGGAGATGTCTGAATATATGTCAGTAACAAGTGTACCTCTAGGGTAGTCCAGTACAATGACATGGTGGAGTTCCTCTATGTGCAGATCACCACAGACAAAAATCCCATGCCATATCCTAGCCAGCTATAGGTTACCCTCCTTTTCCCAAGAAGCTCAGAATGCATACTTGGACCTACTGGAGACACTTACCATCCAACCTAACACCCTATTCATGGGGCATTTTAATTATTCCTCTATAGGCTCAAAATTCTACGCAGCCTCATACAGGCCCAGAGATTCCTGGGTTTTGTAATTTCAAACACCCTTGACCAAATAGTGAATATGCCCAATAGAGTCTCCAACATACTGGATCTCATGCTGACAAATATGGGAGAACACTGCTCATTCCAATGTCTCATCATCCCTGGTTAAGATCCAACCCTAAAGCTGTCACCTTCAAAATCAAAATCAACTCCATAATCCCATTAAAACTAGTAACAGTTAGGAACTATTCCAAGACAAATTAAGTGACTGCTTGTCAAAATTCAATGCCCCTCCAAACACTGAGAACACACCAGCCTCTGTTGAACAGCTGTCTGAAACCCTGTACAACCATATCAATGGCTGCATTGAGGCTGCTTTACCTACCAGAAGTAAGCTTATGACTAGCCCCAGAAACAAACTGCCCTGGTGGCATCCCAAATTAAACAGGGAACATAACAAAAGGTAAAAAATATGCAAAAATCAGGAAAGTTAATTCCCATAAAAAATATACATTCTCTCATCAAAGTAAACAGGCAGCTAAAAGGGCTAATTAGGTCAAGCAAAGCCAACTTTGAAGTTAAGATAGCCTCCTAGGTGAAAGATGACCACAAGGCCTTCTTCAGCTATGTCATAATCCTCAAGGACAGCACACAGCCATATGTTGAACTAGTGGTTAATGGTGCTGAATTTGCCAAGTCTGGTGATAAAATGACTTTATTAGTGGACAAATTATTTTCCAACTTTACCCCTGTCTCACCTGCAACGATCCCCCAAAAATACCGTCAAACATAACCTCTCTAACTGGGATGCACTCACTAAAGCCAAGAACATGGCCTCAGTGGGCCTTGATAACATTCCAGGATGCCTCCTGAATAGTCTGAAATATGACTTATCACCACCCCTGGAGTCATTATTTAATTATAGTCTTAAAACAGGCTTTGTGGTACGTGAATGGAGGACTGTGATAGTCACCCGCCCACCCCCACCCCCACCCCCCTTTACAAGGCAGGATCTTCAAGAGATCATGAAGACTACAGACCCATTAGTCTTATTTGCAAAACCATGGAAAGAATTATGGACATTATCAACAAGGACATAAGAGACCTCAAGATACTGGATGTGTCTCAGTTTGGATTTGTCAAAGGAAAGTCATGCTTACTGAATCTTGGGACATATTTGTAAAGGTCAGTAAGGCAATCAATGAGGGGGAAATACTGCCTATCTAGCTCTGGCTAAGGCATAACCCATATGGGAATTGTGAGTAAACTTACTGACCTAGGCATAAATCCCTTTATAACATGCTGTATAGCTAGCTGGCTCCGTGATAGGACTCAGGAAATTAGAACCGGTGAGGACACCTCCACAAAGAGACCAGTCACCAGTGGCATCCCCCCAGGGCTGTATGCTGAGCCCACTCCTCTTTGAAATCTACTTCTCTGTTGTCAAATCCAGTGTCAAAGGCTTCTGAACAATCAAGTTTCCAGAAGATTGCAATATGGTAGCAGTCATTGAATCCCCTCAAGATGAGAACACCCTTCAGGAACTTCTAATACTGACAAACTCTTGGTAGCAAAGCCATGGCTTAAAACTCAATAGCAAGAAATGCATGATAGTATCTTTTGGGAAGTATGCCACCCCGGGTAACTACATCATCAGTAAAAAACCCTTAAAAGTTGATTCACTTGTCAGGGATTTGGGAACTCATGTAGATAATAGCCTAGCCTTTAACCAACATGTGTCTCTGTACTAAGAACATCCTTCTGTGTTGCTCACCTTATAAGCAAAGGCATGGCTTCTAGATCCAGAGAGGTGATCAAACCACTGTACTCATCAGATCCATCATGAATAAATCTGAACAAAACTCAGTAAAGAATATTTTAGAAGATAGAAAATTAACACTGAAAACAGCCCTGACATCTAGGAACAAAGTCCAAATTATAAACTAATTTCCTGTGTCTGTTCTGTTCTAATTTACAGCTTTGGGTGATTGACTGTCCCCAAAATGTACAGAATCAGTTGGACAGGAAAAGAAGAAAAATACTTCACACGTATCAAATACTATATAAAAATCAGTGTATAACCAAGATTATATATCCCTTATTCTGAAGGAGATATGGACCTCCTTAAAATTGATTACATGTATATATCTGCAGTTGTAGGATTGCATGCATGTCTGCTGACCTCATCAGAGCCAAGCATAGTGAAAGTTTTGAAACATGAAGAGAGCAAATCTAAGATGACTTCCCTGCTTAATTTAGCAGATGTGGGAATGGAAATCTTACCAGAAGTAGACAAAAGTCAGTCAACAATGAACGTGCCAAAAAAATAAAAGAAAGAATATAAGAAGAAGGATCAGATGAGAAGGCAAGAAATGTGGAAAAGGCATAAATACAGTTGCAAGTATAGAAAATTCCTGAAACAACCTCATGGCAATCAGGATCTGATGCAGGAATGGATAAGGAGAGATGAATTTAAACGCAAAAATGAAAAGGTAATATTAGTGGCCCAGGATAGTGGACTATATATATTTTGCTTTACAAAGTCCATTGAACATATGGGAGAAACAGATAAATATAGGTTCTGTAAAACACAACTGGAAACAGTTATACATCTTGTTGCTGGGTGTGATACACTAATGGCAGAGGGCATGCATACTGAAAGGCATAATAATGTGACAAGATTGTTGCATTTGGGAATGAAAAAATAATACAATTTTGAGGTAGCTGAGAAGCACTGGAAACATGAGCCACAAAGCATTATAGAGAATGATGATATGTATATCACGTGGGATCACCCATTACCAACTGTTCAAAAAATACATGCGAGAAAACCAGATATAGTAGTCCATGAAAAGATGACAAAATAAGTATTGATCATTGAAAGTACTACAACCAGTTATCATAGTGTTTACATACAGAGAGAGACACAACATCATAAAATACCAGGATTTGCTGGCAGAAACGAAGGCAATGTGGAAGAAGGATACCCAGACAGTTCCAATACAAGTAGGAACAGTGGGTCTCATGAAAAAAAATGCAGTCTTATTTAGATATGCTGCCAATACATGTAACTCCATAGAAATTGCAGAGGGAGTCAGTTCTAGGCACACTGGGGGTGCTGCGAAGAGCATCTTACCTTAAAAATCTGCAACGTCTATTGCAAGACCACCAATTATTAGAGACCCCACATTCTGCCTCTCAGTAGTCATCTTGGGATTAGTGCTTCTGTTTTCTCCTGTTGACAGAAGGAGCACAGAGACATTGTTTCCTGGAGACTGATGATCATCTAAAAGCCTAATAACTTCTTCATAGGTGACAGCTTGGAATGCATGCTTATATTCTGCTCCTGGTAAGAGAAGGAGCAGAGTGCATTGTTTCCTGACTGTTTCTGGTTGGGCAGTGAGTGTCTGTGCTTGACGTTCCTGATTGGTCTGGTTGTTATTCAAGGCATCTACCAGGGAAAAAGCTACAACAAGTCTACAGACTCTTGCATCATCTGGGACAAGACTGTGGGTCACCAAACAGACAGTGACCTGCTTTTCTCATCTTGGGATTGGTGCTACTGTTTTGCTTCTGGTGAGATAAGAAACAAAGGAGGATTGTATCCCAGCAGAGTGAAGCTATGGTGAGAACAGCACTAGTAGTAGCCAGGCAGTAGCAATTCATGCAGCTCCCCTCTTTTCATCATTCTTGACAAGCTAATTCTTTGTTTTTAGTAAGTACTACTTGATTTATTTCTAACTTCTGCCTAAATACTTTATCCTTAAATTTTAAAGTTCTACTTATTAGTTCCCCTCAAGTGTTTGGCAGTGCCCTGTTTAGTCACAAACACAATGGGCGGCATTTTTCCTGTAAAAGCACAAATGAAATTTCACCAATACCTAGTTGCATACAGGACAACTAGATTGTAGTGACAAGCACTGTCCCCAGAGATGCAAACCGGATACTCCTGATATTGCTTTATATTCCCAATCCAGCTGTCTAATCAATTAAAAAGGGTCTGATGCCATCGATATGAACTTTCCCACTAACTCCATTATCAGATTGTTGGATATGGGCATCCTGAGACAATGTAGATATTGTCTCATGTTTACTGATAACCAGTTAATTCTCAAACAAACTGATATAGTATGTGAGTGATGTATTTACACAATGTCAGTGGAGGCAAAGGTCCAAAAAATGTATGCCTAATGTCAGTAAGATTGTCCGTAGTACACACACTGCACCCATCACACACAATTCAAAGCAGACACTTAGACCCACATATGCTGATGCACTTAAATGCAACCTTCCTAAACATCAAAGACATTCTAGACAAAGTACACATAACAAGTACCATCAGCAGCCCCAAATGTACTCTTTCAAAACACTCACATCAACACATGCAGCCACATCTCATGGAGCCTCTACTTCTAAGCCTATAAAGCAAGCCACCACTCAGTCCAACACTCTGGACATTGGAGACTCCATTGTGGGAAACAGTGATGTCCCTCTCACCAGGCTGAGTAAGGAGAAAGTCACAGTCAGTTGCTTATCAGAGGCTAAGAGCCACTACATTACATACACACTCAGGACATTGGATTACAAGTACCATTATGACCTCAGTTATAGTCAATGTGGATGTAAGTGGCCTGAGATGGACCTCTATAGACTATATGAAGAGAGACCTCATGGAGCTCTCAGAATATGTGTCCCTGACTGGTATGAGCCTAGCAATGAGCAGCATTTTACCTTCTCCAAGGATGATGCCACAATATGAACAAAAGATGACTGACTTTAATAATTGACTTAGAGTCTGGTGTCTTTCTATGGGGGTGCAATATTTGTCAGCATGGAAGGAGATGGTCAACAAATCACACTGTTTTGCAAGGGATGGTCTGCACCTCACCGCTATGCTTTTGCATATTAGCTAAAACATTGTCTTCCCCCATACTGCCTTTTTTAGGCAATGCCAAACTGAAAGTACGTCCGACATACCAAATCAAAACAAAGAAATCTAAAGGTATTACTTCTCAATGCTAGGAGTCTAAGCAAAAACTCCACTCTCTAGAAGCTCTCTTCACCCTACAGCATGCTGATGTCTGTGCAATCATTGAGACATGGTTTGTAGGTGTGAAGAGCACACCAACAGTGCAAGGTTGTAAATAGCATGAAACATGACCTGTCAGGCCCTCTATAATTGCTATTGAACTGTAGCCTCCAAACAGGCTTCATGCCTCATGAGTGGAGAACGGCAACGGTCATCCCTCTGCACAAAGGTGCTCTATCTACAGACCTGGAAACGAAAGTCATATAAGTCTCACTAGTCTTAGATGTAAAGCCATGGAAATAATTATCATGGAAATGATCAGTAATGATATAATAAACCTCAAGACACTGGACACATCCCAGTTTGGTTTCATCAAGGAAAGTCATGCCTACTCAACCTGGTGGGCTTCTTTGAAAAGGTCACCAAAGCAACACACTGTCTACCTTGATCTGGCCAAGGCATTTGACACAATACCCCACCCGGGCATTGTTGACAAATTCAAGAGGTTAGGTACAAACCCGCATGTCACCCAGTGGGTAGCCAGCTCGCTCACAGACATGACCCATGAAGTTAGAAATGGGGAGTCCACCTCTACAAAGAGACCAGTCACAAGTGGAGTCCTTCAGGGATCAGTCCTTGGGCCGCTCCTTTTTGGCATTTACTTCTCCGAAGTCAAGGCCCATGTCAATGGTCACTAGATGACTAAATTTGCAGATGACTGCAAATTAGGAGCTGTCGTTGAATCCCACACTGACACAAATGTTCTCCAGGAAGGGCTGACACAGACAAACAACTGGTGTCAGAGCAATGGACTAAAACTAAATGCCAATAAATGCATAATACTATCCTTTGGGAAGTCATCTACCTGTGGTAACTATCATATTGACAACACACCTCTTAGAGCTGACCCAGTAATCATGGATTTGGGACACACATAGACAGTAATCTGGCCTTTGAACACCACATGTCTATAGTAGTGAGGAACCATTCTGTGTTGCACAACTTATAAATAAAGGTATGGCATCTAGGTCCAAAGAGGCCATTGTTTCACTGTATTCAGCATTCATCAAACCTATCATTGAGTACAGTGTCCCCTTTAGTATATACCTAACCAACATATCCAACAATTGGAATGTCCCCAAAGGTCCCTCACTAAAGGAATACAGGGCATAAGCAAAATGTCCTATGCCAACCAACTCAAGGCCCTATCCCTGTATTCTGTCTCCTACAGGCTGTTGAGGGGAGACCTACACCTGGCATAAAGGGTATTGTCAGACCCCACTCTGATGGACCTCCTTCATAACCACAAAATAAACAGCACCAGAATTACTGTTCTAAAGATTTAAACCTTGCCTGTGATATAAACAGGACCTGCTGGAGAGACAGGTATGTATCCCAGAGACTACCCCATCTCAGGAACAGGTTCCCCATCCATCCATATGAAACAGAGTTCCTCCCTAACCCAATTCAAGTATAACTTGAACAGTTGGATAGGGAACAGGAAATTTACCCCTGATTTGGCACCTATGTCTCTAATGGAGAAAGGCAACAAGTAAAGCCCCTGCTTACACTTATCAAGGGTACCAGAACTTGTCAGAGATTTGGCATGCATGGCTAGGCTTAAAAAGGCCCTTGTGATCAGTATCCTAGTAAACACCTATGATCCTATGAACTTTTAGCTAACATCAAAGATTGAAACAATACTAATTTAGTGAATTTTAATCATACTTTAACTTAGGAATGGGGTCCATTCCTGCCATGGTATTAGAAACCCAAAAGACTTGGCAAAATTAAAGCTATAATGCCCAATTTGATGTGTACCTGACTAGACACATGCAGCAACTGAAATGTCCACAAAGGTTCCTTACAAAAAGAATACAAGGAGTAAACACACTGTCCTGTGCTGATCTCCTCAAAGCCCCGTCTCTTTACTCAGTATCATACAGACTTCTGAGAGGTGATCTTTGCCTGGCATACAAGTCATCCCTTGGACTACTATATTAAAAGACCTAAATTTTGCTTGCAATATAAACAGAACATGTTGGCAAGCCAGATATGTTTCACAGGGAATTCCCATTCTCTGGAACAGGCTCCCTTTTCATGTGAATCAGAGTTCCTCCCTATCCCTATTTAAGTCCAACTTGGACCAATGGATGAGTAATCAGGAATTCACACCTGGTCTGGTTCACATGTCTCTGATGGGCAGTGTCAGTAAATCACCCCCTATGAATCAAATATAAATAAAATGTGTTGGTCACATTTGGGTTGCATGTCTAGGCTTACAAGGGAAGAATATGCCACATGTCAACAAGAGAAAGCTTACTCCACCAAATCGAACAAAACTTGAACTACTTTTTTAAATACAATTTAATAATGCGATAAAAACAACGAAAAACAAAGGTTTTTAGGCTTAAAGGGCCCTAGTGGTCATTAGCCTGATATAGACCTATAAAATAATTTCACCTGAATCCCTGGCTGAAAGACTGTGGTTTTCAGGCAGCTGGGAGCAAGTCCTTTTAGTAGTCCCACTAAACAGCTTGATTAACTTCCTGAAAAATGGGTAGAAGATATTTCCAATAAGGTCATACTTAATATGCGAAAAGTAATTGATGTAAATGCAAATTAAATTTTAAGGTAACTAATTTGGTAAAAAAAAAAATGAGTTTATAACTAGTTTGTCTAAAAGATGAGTTTAGAATTAGATTGCATGAAAGAGGTCTGCCATATTTTTAAAACAGTTGTTTAGCATATTACTATGTTTGATTAATGAATGATGAGTTAAACCTGCACTTATTCAGGTAATATTGTATATTATATTATCAGTGAAGATTAAATATTTATTTTTGATTTACATTTGTTGAGAAAGAGGTAAACAAAAACAAGAAAGGAATGTCTATGCAAATAGTGATACTACGTCCATATTTACATAAGGCAACTATCTGGTTAGGAATGAAGTGAGACAGCAAAGATGTCATGATAAGCAGAACAGCATGGAGTGGGAGCATTAATAGTTTATGTGAAATATCCTGCATTCTGGTATTTACATTTATTTTGATTGTCTATCTGTAGTCCTGATCCAGATATTAGACAAATAGCTGATATGAAGTTAATAAAAAAACTCAAATTCTGTTGCATGGCATATGCAAAGTATCCTACCTCTGCTCACATGCTGCAGAAAGAAAAGATCTCTTCTGAATATTTAATTACAGAATGTGATGCTATCTTCACAAGTTAGTTGAATTATGTATCTTCTTCTGCAACACTGTTAATCTTAAGGCCCGATTGCAAATGACTTGGTCTCAGTGTAAGTAACTACTTGCACTGAAGAGCAGGCTGACAGCAGGTCTTTTGGAATCTGGCCCCCAGTGTAAGCCTGTTAATAGACAGACCTTACACCAAAGTAAGTTGCTTGCAGTGAGGGCAAGTCTTTCAGAATTAGGGCAGATTTACACTGAGAGCAACTCTTTCATAATCTGGTGCTTTGTTTAATGCAGGAAAGTTATAAAATCAGTTGCGCATTAAAACAGAAGAGTAGATCGGTAAGTCCTCCGTGCAGCTACAGTTTATTTAATTAAATGCAAGTCAATTGTAGATATCCAAGGGAGGCTTTAAATGTGATACTGAAATGTCACTCATTCTTTTTATCTGAACTGCCTTGAACATTCACTGCAAGCTCTGTGACAATACAATAGATACAACCCACATCATAAATACTCAGACTGTTAAATGACTTTGTTAGTTTTAATAATCGTCATTGTAAATAACGTATATGTCTGTATAATCCATGATGGTCTGCAGGCATGTGTAACTCTCAGAAACTACCTGGCTGATTTCTACAGCATAAAATAAAATATCAGTCCTGTGTCAAACTGCCACACGTTTTTGGTTAACTTCTTCAGTTGACAAGCTAATGACATCTCATAACATAGCATGCAGTGACAGTTACACAGGGATGTAATATTGCACTAGTGAACTAGGATTTGCAATTATGGATTATTATTATCTTGAACATTCATGTGAGAGATGAGTATGGATACAAAATAAAATTATCAGGCATCTATCTACAGCACTGTTGAGCAGGTTATACCATACAACAAAAAGTGTTGCCATATTTATGTTTATGTGTATTAAATTAGTGTGAGCCCCATCATAGAGCCCCACTGTACTTTTACATTTTAAACTGGAACTATATTTTTGTTCCCATTTTCACCTGACCAACACCACATAGTTTTACTTATTCTAAACAGGTATACTATACTTAACTATCTTATAACTGAAAAATGGAGCTGTCCAGGATATTCATATATTAGTAGTTTCATTGTTTACATCTGCTGCTTATTAAACATACTGCCATTCATCTATAAGCTGTAATTCAATACCACATCCATGGAAAGAATGACCACAAAAACATTCTATCACCACAATTGCCCACCCATTGTAATCACCCAACCCAGATTTCATGGTACTACGATAACCCATCTGTCAACAGTCTTCATGCAATCATTGAGGAGAAAAGCACTAAAATAATGTAACTGTTTAAGACTATTTAAATCTTACCCCAGTGTGTAATTTGGCAGAAAGTTTCCTTGTGGGTCTAATTTTGGGAGAAACAAAATTACTGAAATCCAGATTTTAACATATACCTTCTTGTAGGGACAAAACCCTTCATTCATCTATCTGAAATGCTTCCATATTCTGCATCCCTGCACTTTGCCTAATTAGCTCTGAGAACTCAGCAGATCATGAAAATTTGGTCTTCTATATTACAGAAAACCAAGATGACAGATGTGCTTTTAAAACCATTGTGAATGTATAAGTGGGAATTTTATACATATGGCCTTTGAATGAGGATATATGTCCCTCTTATCCCTGATTGAAATCAAAAAGATTTCAAATCATAAACATCCCCTTCATATTTGACTTCACAGTGATATTGATAAAATTACTGCTTCTCAGTAAACATATTTAAAAGTATTATAGAATTTGTAGAACCTCAACATAATAGGCACAAAAGACAGTATTTAGTAATTAGACAAGTCATTAACATCTGCCTCATCCTCTCCTCAAACTGTCTTGTAAATCAAAGGTATTACTTACTGATAAAAAATGATAATAAATGCTTTCTATAGAGGAAAGTCATGGCTGGCTATGAAGTGATACAGTGAAAAATATTGGTGAGTTGCATTGGTCAACATTTAAGTCAGTTGGAACTGACTATGCTGAACATCGTGTGCTTTAGTTTTTGTTAAAGGGAATCAGTGTAGAGGTCTAATGTGAGTTTATTGTACTTTTTTACCTTTTCCCTTTTCTATTAGTTTTGTGTCTTTAAAGTCAGCATTTCTAGAGATCAAGGGTGAGGGCTTGTGCCCCTCATGTGGGGGTACCCCCATTAAAAAATAATTGTTTTGAACATTATATGACATTTAGACTGGAATTCAGAAACATCATTTGTGTAACTCCATAATGGAAAAAGTACAATGCAGCCTGAACCTGATTAACAATGTAACAGGTGTCACACTGTACGATGGTGATGAACTAATTAGGAAAGCTCTAGTGAAAACTCCACAAGTCACAAAAAGACTAGCATTGCATAATATTCATCACATGACCTATGCAGGCTAGAAGCATGCATGCATCATGTTTGTAGTGATGCATATTCAAATGCAGAAAAAATGCAGTGCTATGGGAGTTGGGAGTCCTAATAATGGCACTACAAAATTCCTACCAATCTTTTTTGGTATAAGTGGGAAGGAAATGGATATACTGGATGGTCAGAAAGGGGGAACAGCAAGCACAGAAACAAAAAGAAGGGCTAGAAGAAGGGAGTGGTGAAGTATAGTGGTGATGACATAGGTTCATAGGTTCATAGGTTCATACTAGTCTATCTGCCCAAGGGCATTTATAAGCCTAGCCCATAGTTATGTGGCTTTCGCCACCCCTTTAGTTTGAATAAAAACTATGCCTATCATTTTTCTGTGCCTCTGTCAAGCAGTGACACTGAAGTAATCCCTGGGGTATATCTGCGATCTCCCATCCATTGGTCAAGATTCCTCTTGAACAAGGCCAGCGAGGTGCTCTGCCTCACATGTACCGGGATTTTGTTCCACAGCATAGGGAGTCTCTGGGTGATGAATCTGTCCCTCCAGCACGTTCTATTTATAACCATGTCAAGGTTTAAGTCTCCCGCCTATGTGGTTCTGAGGGATCTAGATTTTTGAGGTGAAGCATATTCATCAAATCTGGGTTTGACACGGCCTTATATGTCAGGCACAGGTCACCTCTGAGCAAGCGGTATGAGACTGAATAGAGGTGGAGTTCTTTCAGTCGGGCAGCATAAGACATATTTTTGAGACCCTTTATCCTTTTGGTGAGGAACTTTGGGGCCTTTCAAGCTGCAGCAGGTGTCTGGTCAGATACATTCGAACGGGCATTGTACTCAATCATAGGTCTAATGAGTGATGAGTACAGGGGACGATGACCTCCCTTGATCTAGATGTGAATCCCTTCATGATCAGGTGGGCGATATAGAAGGTTTTCCTAACTACTTTAGCAACATGAGTGTCAAACGAAGGCTACTGTCAACTTGGGTCCCCAGATCCCTGATGACTTTTTCTGTGCTCAGTGGATTGCCACCTATATGGTAGCTAGGGGTAACCTTGTTTTTCCCAAAGGGTATGACTATGCATTTTTGGCGTTTAACTTCAGGCCATGGCTCTGGCACCAGTTATCCATTTCTGTGAGGCCCTTCTGGAGGATATCTGTGTCAGATGTGTTTTCGACTATGGCCCAGTTTGCAGTCATCTGCAAACTTTGTCAGCCATAACCCTCCTGTGTTTGCTTGTACTTCAGAAAAGTAGATGCCAAACAAGAGTGGACCCAGGACTGAGCCCTGTGGGACACCACTTGTGACAGGCTTTGAGTCTGACATGGCTCCAGCAACTCTGACCCTGTGGGTTCTGTCACTTAGCCAGTTTGCAACCCATCTTGTGATGTATGGGTTTACATTCAAGCTGATGAGTTTTTCGATGATACCTGAGTGGGGTATTGTGTCAAGGCCTTTGCCAGGTCGAGGTAGGCTGTATGGACTGCCTTTCCTCATCAATGGCCTTGGTGACTGTCTCGAAAAAGTCAACCAAGTTTAAGAGGCAGGATCTGCCTTTGACAAAGCCAAACTGGGTTGGATCCAAAGTCTGCAAGTTCCCTATGTCTTTATTTATGAGTTCCATTATGATCCTCTCCATGGCTTTGCAGATAAGGCTTGTCAAGCTAATGGGGCGGTAATTTCCAGGGTCTGTGGAGGCACCGCCCTTATGAAGTGGGACCACAGTCGCCGGCGCCACTCCTTGGGTAATGATCCTGAGGTGAGGCTATGATTAAACAGCTGTCCTAACTGTGGGTTTAATTCCTCGTTGAGTTCATGAAGCACACAGCCGGGGACACCATCCGGTCCCATGGATGCTGTGTTTTTGCCTTAGTGAGGGCAGTTCTCACCTGCGCGTCGGAGAGGTTTGCTGGGCTACAATCCTCTGGAATAGATATCTCTCCTTTTGCGTGGGAGGGGGAGAAGTTTGCACTGAACCTGTCAGCCAGTATGTTAGCAATGTGTGTAGGTTCAGTAATTTTCACATAATTTTGAACTAATTCTGAGCATATCTGGGAGTTTCCTCCTAGGTTTCTAACATAGCTAAAGAAGGCCTTATGATTGTCTTTAGAGTCCTTGGCGATTTTTCTCTCAAAATTTGCCTTCGATGATTTTATGAGAGCTCTTAGTTTTTTTTACTTATAATGATCAAAGGTGTCTTACCTTTCAAGGATTTTGCTCTATCTTGTAGTAGCTTCCTCCTTTTGTTGTAGAGCTTGTTTATGGCTGGGGTCCACCAGACTGGATGCTTGCCTTTGGTACAGAGAGTCTTAGTTTTGTTTGGGATTGCCTGATCCATGCAGTCCTGTAGGTGCTGGTAGAAGGCATTTGTAAGTGATTCAGCGGTTTGAGTAATGTTTACCACTGGCTCAGGGGCCTTAAAGGAGACCACACTAGTTTTTAGAAGTGTGAAATCGGCTTTTGAGAAGTTTTTCACTGTGGTCTTTTTTGTTTCAGGTGGGGCCGGGATGAGGACCTCCAGCGAGTTTACTTTATGATCTGATCTCATCAGTGAGAGGTATACTTCGGTGTTGAACATTTTGATCCCATGTTCGTGATGATGAGATCAAGTATGTTTTCTCCTCTTGTGGGGATGGTGACTAGTTGTTCCATGGCATTTGAGTTTATGAACTCCAGGAATCTTTGGGTTAGAGTGTTCGGGCTTGAGTAGTGTTCCCAGTCTATATTAGGGTAGTTGAAGTCACCTAGTATGATGGTGTTTGGAGATACATTTATCCCTCCAATGTTTTCAGGAAGGCCATGTGAGGTTCCTGAGTTTGAGAGGGTGGCCTGTAACATGCTACAAATTGCAGAGCAGTCTTGCCTATGGTTAATTGCACCTGGATGGTCTCCGATGCATCGCGTTGCCACCAACCTTGAGGTGTGGGTGTCCTTTATGAATATGGACACCCCCTCCTTTCTTGGTGTTGTCCGGATTTTGGGGCCGAACGCATGATATGAGGTGAAACCTGTTAGTGCTGGGGTGCTCTCAGGAGCCTTGAACCAGGTTTCTGTCACAGCACAGACATCGATGTTCTCCATATTGAGAAGGGCCTCGAGTGCGTGCATCTTGAGATTGAGACTTCTGGCATTGAGCAGCATTACCCTTAGTTTTTTTCCTTTTTGGTGTTCTAGGGTGGTAGGTTTAGAATTTGAGCCTTGCCTAAAAAAGGCACTATGGGGGTGGCAAGAGCCTTTGCCAATATCCGGAAGCCCAGGGGTGACAGGTGCAAGCCGTCCCTTGCGAAGCAGCGTGGCTTGTCCAGCATGTCATCCCAGGCAGACAGACATTGGATCCCCTTTGAATGACACCAGAATTTAAGCCAGATGCATATTTTCCTATTTTATAAAAAGGTTAGAGTGTGAAGGTAAAACAAAATGGTATAGGCATAAAAGAGGGTATAGGTATGGAATCAGGAGCAAATAAACAAACAGAAAGCAAAGCCAAAGTGCAAGAGAGATGGTGCTCATACAAATGGTGGGTGAACACAAAGCAATTGCACAGTCAGACAAAGGAAGTCCAAGTGATGATGGGTGAAACTGGATTACATAAAGAGGAACGTATCTGGCAAATGGATGCATTGACAGATGAAAAGGAAAATGTCCAGTGATCAAATATATCTGTATATAGCTAAGCAGTTAATACTAAGTTACAATACAATTCATCTGCCTTGAATGCACACTGTAGAACTCTGGAGTGCTATCCTTAACCTCCTTTTCCCATTGGTGAAGTAGGTTAAGGTGGCACTTCTTCAGGTAACTGCAGTGATGCCTACACTGCTTACAAGTGCAGATGGTGCCCATGGCATCACTTACTGCCCTGGCCAAGTAGTACTAGACATAATGGTGACCTTCATAATACATCCAGAGTGGGTACTTCCAGTGGTCTTTGTGCTGGAAATAAAGAAAGAAAGGAAGGTTTTGAACTCTTTCATATAGCACCTGTGAGCCCTGCCACCCTTGCCTCCCACAGAAGGCGTGTCAACTTTACTGGTCAGTCTTGAGAAAAATTATAGCACATTTGCTTCAGTGTAAATTGCAGGAGTCATGTGATTTACATTAATGAGCATCAGGACAGAGAGAAATCATACAGTTGCTAATAAATGAATGGTGCACTCCAGTGGTATCACATGATGCTAGAACCCACAGACGTCTGCACTGTTGGAAAGTGTAAAACCTGATGGCGTACTGTCTTTGAATGATTGCCATCATGTGTACACTCATTCAAGTTGTGCTGTTTGTTTTTGAATCCTATCCTTAGAGTGTCACTGTTTTTACTGTTTGATGTTTTGCACGACTAGATACTTTAGTTGCAAGTAATCATGTATTGCTTAAGCAGGATGTGATGAATTATAGTAAACTCATTCTTAACTGCCTTGCATAAACAGACTGTAACATTATGTCAACATTTCAGAAGTTATTAAATATAGTATTTTGTTATAAATGGCAAGTTAAACTGTTTCCAAAAATAACAATAATTGCATAAGCTAAACCTTCTTTGATATCTTTTTTCTCAATTTTTTTTTTTTTATTTTTCAAATACATTTGAATAAATTCCATAGTATTTATACATAACATCTTAAATAACTATGTAAACTATTTACATTAGCCTGACACTATAACAGATCTTAATGTATACAATTACTTTATAAGTATGTCCAATCTATTATCAGAGTGTCTGATCAATTATTATATAGTGTCAATCAACGATAAGACTTTTCCCCAAGGCTTGTTGATAAATAGCTTTGGATAAATTCTTAGTTCTTTAATTTTAATTTCCAGTAATGCTGTGGTCTTCAGTACACTGTAGAAGTCTTCCAAAGTTGGTATTGAGTTTGTATTCCATCTTCTTGTTATACATTTCCTTGAAATTGCATGTATAGTCTATACTAGATACATGTTTGACCTATTCAAATGAGGACCTTTGTTCACATTTAATAATACAAGAACTTTAGTTAAATAAAATGATTCAGTAAATAAAGCTTGTAGAAAGTTATTAATACCATTCTAAAATGGCTTAATTTTAACACAAACCAGAAAATGTTCCCTGCACGTACGGCAACTGCAAGGCTCCAAACCACTGAAAACACACACAAAAAAAAACAAAGCCAGCAGACAATGGTAGAACTGTGAATTTAATAGATTCCTATACAATACATAGGTAGTCCATAAAACAGACTGATTTCGGCTGAAACTTGACTTAGCCTTCTTCAGTGTAAAATAAATGAATAATGATGAATACATTTAAATACTATTCACATGAAAAAATGTAGAGCAACCATTGGTCCCTCACAAATGCTCATTTAATCAAGGTGAAAATAATGCACCTAATTTAATGATCCATTTCTTTTCCTTTGAGTTTAAAAGGGCATGTCATCTGGATTTATTAGCCCTATTGCCCATGATTCTATCAATAACTGTAAACCTAAATACAGCATTAGGATGTTTATTGGTATGTTTAAATAAAGCATTGCTAGATTTTGTATTCCTGATTTTACTCAAGTGTTCTAAAATCTGAATCCTCAGTGGTCTGGATGCCTGACCTACATAGAATGCAGAGCAGGTACAGGTGGCTAGATAAACCAGCCAGTCAGTCCCACAGTTAGCAAAAAAAAAAAAAAAAACAAATATTATAGACATTGCCCATATTATAGCTGGAAAAGTCCTTTGTTTTGCTGACATTCCTACAATGGGTGCAGTGGCCACAGGGTACACAACCTACTAGTGGGACCCCAGTCAATGTCCTTTGGCTTAAATTGTCCAGACCTCTAAGAATGTGCTTATAATGACTCAACTGGTAGCCAATATTTCTACCCTTATGAAATGAAAACAAGCACCTGTCCCCCAAAATTGTAGAAAAATAATCATCAGCCTGTAAAATATTCCAATGTCTCTGCACACTATTAAGTAGAAGATCCATGTTTCTGCCATAAGTGGTCACCAAACGGATGACTGCTTGGTTATTCACTGATTTCTGTTTGTACTGTAAGGTATCCTGCCTGTCCATTGTAGACACAGTATTGCTAGTGCTCAGAGCGTGCCCCATTGCATAACCCCTATCTTTGAATCTAGAAATAAGATCCTCCCTATAGTGTTCATATGTGTTGGTCCTCGAGCAGATGCATTTGATCCTGAGAAACTGGGACTTGGGTATATTCCTGCAGATATGGGGTGGATGAAAGCTGGAGGCATGGAGAAGGGAATTATATTGGGGATACTTACAGTATACCTGTGTCTCCAGAGTTTGATCATCATTCCTTGTAATTAATACATCCAGAAAGGTAATGCTCTGGGAATGATATTTAGCTGTAAATTTAATATCCCACTTATTATCATTTAGGTAACCTACAAATTCCCTTAGATATATTTCATCCAATCTCCATACCATCCAGCAATCATTCAAATTCTCCAGATGTCAATTTCATCCAAATATATATTATGTGTATTATCATAGATCAAAAACTCCTCAACATAGGCCATGAACAAATCAACATAGACTGGGGCAAATGATGCCCCCATGGCCGTCTCTTGAGTTTGCCAGTAATATTTGTCTTGATACTAAAAGACATTCTTAGTCAATACATGTTCAACTAGCCCAATAAGGAGAGTATTAAATCCTGGGGGATAGAATTCAGACCTCTGTAACCAATATTCTAGGGCATCCAGACCCGCCCATTGTGGAATATTGGTATACAAGGCGGAGACATCCAGAGAGCAAAGTAGCCACCCTGGTTCTAGTTGGGTGTCAGCAATGATTTGGAGAAATTCTGTGGTGTCTTGAATTCTAGATCGTACCCACCTAAGTAAAGGTTGTAAGTGTCTAGTTAGAAATTGAGATAAGGGTTCTGTTAAGGAGCCCCTACCCAAGACAATAGGCCTACCTGGTGGGTGGTTCAGGTCCTTATGTATTTTGGGAAGAAAATATATATATTGATTAGTAGGATCCATAACCATTAAATGATATAGATCCTGATCAGAAATAATACCTTCTTCCCTAGCTAAATTAAAAAAAATGATCAATTTCCTTCCTGAACCTGAAGGTGGGATCTAAGGGCATACAAGTATAATGACGTCCATCCCTCAGTTGTCTCATTGCTTCCTCATTGTACTGTGTCCAGTTCATGACTATCACAGCTCCCCCCTTATCTGCAGGCAAAATAACCAAGTCCTTATTCTCAAGTAATTCTTGTAAAGCTGATGTTTCGATCTTTGAGAAATTGTTAACTTTACACATATGTTCCCTAAAGTTATAGTGTAAATCCTTCAATACAGAAGTTTGGAGCATAATGACATGGGGGTGCATAGGGGGTATGAATTTAGATCTGTCATATTGAAATCTGTCACTAGGTGCAACATTATCAGAGTCCTTAAAAAACATTTTTAGATTTAACAATCTGCAAAAGGCAGTAACATCCTGAGCTAGCTTATGTTCTGACACAAAGAAACCAGGAATAAAACTTAGTCCCTTGTTTAATACTTTTGTTTGTGTATTAGACAGCGAAACATCTGAGATGTTTAAAACATTATTCTGATTTATGTCCATGTCATTAATTACAGTAGGCCATCCATATTTTCTATTATTTGCATGTTTCCTACCCCCCCCCGACCTGTCATTGTCTAAAGGGTTGGCTCTTTTGGATATGGGGAAACTTCCATAGCGCTGTGTGTCAGGTTCTGTCGCAGATGATGATTCATCCCCAGAAGTTTCATAATTGGAACTAGAATGTGTAGTTCTTTTCAAAATCAATCTGGGTCTCTTCTGTTTACCCCCTTTTGTGACCGTATGATTGAACCTGACCGTATTGCTAAACTGGGTTCCCTTATCATAATCTGCTAGATCCCTCTGAAATTTTCTCATCTTTTTGGACTTAAGATATTGCTCCAAATTAACTAAGTCCTTACTTAATTTATTAAGACAAGTTTGGTATACTGACAGTCCCTCATATGTTTTGGTAATCTCACATAGCCTAGTAAGCTCTACCATATCTGTTCCTATAGTCCTATCATAATAAGCTAATAGGATTTTGACAACACCCATTGATGCTTGTTGTTGAGCAACTGCTCATTGTTCAGTTAGTTCTGCATCAACTTTGCACACCAAAGGCTGAAGGCAAACTCTCAAACTCCGTGGAGCCATGTCTTTGGCCAAATAGGCCTTGAATAATTTTGCATGCCAGACATTGGTTCTTAGGGACCTCATCTGTTTGGTTAAATTCTGAAAATGTGCTTCACAAGAAGCCTCCATAGTTATAGGAGTGGGATTATTATGTATATTAGTGTCCATGCCCAGACCAAAAATACCCAAGTCATCCTTAATGGCTGACAATCCCTTCAAAATGCTAGTCAAATCCATGACAATGGGTGTTGCAAAAAGAATTTCCAGTAAATTAAATCAATATACCAATTTGTTAATAATAAGTAAAGTTCCAGATCTGCTGCCCCTGGTAAGGTTAGAACACAACAGAGGAAATATTAACTTTGATGTTCCGACCAGCAGTGCATAAAACTATTGTTCAGTAACTACTCAGTAAAAAGTATTAAAAAAGGCCCCATTGGAATCTAAGTCTCAATTAGAATAATCATTAAACTGGACAGCAATGCTACGTTTGGAATACTACATTGATCCAACAATCCAATTGTTCATAAACCAAAAAAGACAATGATAGCCCTTGCTCTCAGTTCCGAAATGGCAACAATTATATTTGAATCACTAAGATCTAAATACATTTGAGGAAATACTATCTCCACTTGTGCTATCATAAGTAGAAACCAAACAATAACAGCCCTTGCTGTAACTAGTGAGTAGAAGAAAATTTAGCCACACTGCTGGAACACAACATTGTAATAACTGCAAAACCAAGAAAATATATATCCAGCATAACTGTTGGCTCAATCAAAAAAAAAACCACCAGAAGCTGCAGATCAATGAATCAATACAAAAAAGTACAACCATATAGAAAATTCAAATCGTACACCCCATCTGATTTTTTTTTGTGTGTGTTTAATTTTAACACAATCAAATAAAATGTGGTTCCAATCTGCATTGTGTACTTGCTCACATCTCCAACATATTCCTTTTATGGAAGAACTAATTTTATTGATTCTGTCTGGGGTTAAGAATGCTCTGTGTAAGCATTTCCAATTAAAAACTTTCCAGTGTTGTGTAAAGGAAGTATATTTTATCGATAATAATATATTTGTTTTAATATCTTCAGTTAACTGTATTGACTGTCCTTTTCTTATATATTTCCAATATGAGGTTTTGGGTGTTGTTTTATAGTTTATCAATATTTTGTAAAATTTTGAAATACTGTTTCCCATGTCAAAGTCATTATATATGATTACATGTATGTATTTAGTAAATTTAGCTATTTCTTTAAATGAAGAATTGTTAATTATTCTACTTAAATCTTGTGAATATGACAGAATACTCTGTAAAGTTAGCCAGTCCTGTTGTGAAAATTTTGTATGCTGATTTTATTACTTGCATATATAAAACCTTTAGTTCTTTGATACATTGGAGCCAACAAACAAATCCTTTCTGTTCCCAGGAATTAATAATTTCTCTATATATTTTATGTGGAAAGTTCTTTGTGACTATAAATGGTGTTAAAAGCTCAAACCAGATTTTTAAATCTATATTTAGGTTCATAGGTAGGCACTATGCCACTGGCCCTAGGGCCTATACATGCTCAGCCAAATACTACCCTGGCCTTTGCCACCCAAGAAAATTATTGTCCTGTGCCCTTGTCAAGCAGAGCCACAGAAGTGATCCCCAAGGTGAATTTCCTATCTCCCATCCAATCATCAAGAATTTTCTTGAAGAGTGCTAATGAGGAGCTTTGTTTGATATAGATAGGTAGTTTGTTCCAGAGTATGGGAAGTCTCTGGGACAGGAATCTATCCCTCCAGCATGTTCTGTTTATTGTGGTGACATGGTTTAGGTCCCTAGAGCATGTAGCTTGAAGGGATTGGGATTTCTTTATGTGGAACATGTCCAACAGCTCTGGGTTTGACATAGCTTTGTATGTTAGGCAGAGGTCGCCTCTGAGTAGACGATATGCGACAGAGTAAAGTTGGAGTTTTTTGAGATGGTCTGCATAGGGCATCTGTTTGAGGCCAGTAATCCTCTTTTTGAGGTATTTCTGTGGCCTTTCCAGATATTGTAGATGTCTGGTGAGGTACATACCAAAAGGGGCATTGTACTCTATAATGGGTCTAATGAGTGATGAGTAGAGGACCTCTTTTTTCCTGGATGAGAAACCTTTTGTGATGAGGTGTGCCATGCAGAAGGATTTCCTGACTACTTTGGTGATGTGATTATCAAAGGAGAGACTACTGTCCACCTGTGTCCCAAGGTCTCATCACACTTTCGGTGTTAAGTAGACTACCACCTATGTGGCAGTTAATTGTTAATTGTTGCATTAATAATTTTCTTAAATGAGTCAATGTAATAATTAATCATATGAGTTTTAGTGGGTTTAGTTATGTTATATTGCATACTAATACATAATATGTGGCATGGCAAATTGTTTTTATCTGTTCTTTAAATTTTTTTTGTACATCAAATTTATTTATTGATATTAAAGTTAGTAATTTTTTCCAATTTGCAGAGTAATTTGAACTTATCCAATCTGAGATTGTTTTAGATATTGATGCTTTTATATATGTTTCTATATCAGGAATGTTTAATCCTTTCTGTTTCCATGGTCTGATATGATGTATTAAAGCTATTCTGTTTCTTTTGGGAAACTATAAACATTTTATTAGGCATGAGTTTATTTTTTGAGTACATTCTGTTTTGGTAACAGTTGTATTGACAAAGCTATATACAGAATCTTGGGTAGCAAAACCGTTTATATTAACTGTAGTCTGGCTTCAAATGGTAATATTATTTTGTTCCACTTTTCCACAGAGATTTTAATTGTATTGATGATATTATTGTAGTTTTTTGAGACTAATTGATTATTATCATTGCATAACTCAATTCCTAAATATTGTAAGGTAGATTCTTGTTTCCCTGTAATGTGATTTCCCTTTATCTGCAATTCTTTTTTTTATCTGAAACTAAAAATTTTGATTTTGATTTTTTGAAATGGTGTCCTGAAGTCCTGTAAAATGTGTCAATTAAAATTGATAATTCTTCTAATGTCTCTTTTGCATTGGATAATGTTAATAATATGTCATCAGCAAAGAGCATTATTTTAGAATTGTATTGTTCATAAGCATCTACTCCTTTGATTTTTGTATTGTTATGTATTAAATCTGCCAATATTTCAATAGGCAAAGCAAATAGAATTGGTGACATGGGACATCCTTGTTTCGTACCCTTTGTCATATGTATAGATTCAGAGGTGAAAGGACCTAGCTTAACATATGCTAATTTTTTTCTATATATTCTTTACTAGATGAATAAAGGAAGGAGGAAATTCGAATAACACCAGAAGTTTGAATAAATAGTCCCAATTTAGGGAATCAAAGACTTTCACTATATCTAAGTGATGCTCCACAAGGGGTTATTTTAGGGATCTGTTTATTAGTGGTAGAATAGATGAAGATACTCTGAAATACATTGACATCGTGTATGCTAGAACTCCTGTTATGTTTGGGATCCCCAAGGTCCATAAGAACCTTGGGGACCCCCCAGTGAGAGCTCTAATTGACGGCAGGTCATCCATTACTTACCCTTGTTCTAAATATGTTGATTCATTGTTGACCAAGTATGTGGAGCTTATACCTAGTATCTGCAAAGATTCATGGTCTTTCTTATCCAATTTGAATAAAATGACACTAGATGCTGACATTAACTTTTTGACCATCAATGTGGTGGATTTATATACATCCATTCCACACCAGGAAGCCCTAGAGTGGATTGACTTGCTTTTGAATGATTTTGGGGCACCAAAAAGTGACATTAATAACATCACTGAATTACTGGACATCATTTTGTCTTCAAATTTCTTTATGTTCGAGAGAGACATATACATTCAGAGGCAAGGAGTAGCCATGGGCTCCCCATGTGGAGCAGCCGTGGCCAACTTGTTCATGACATACTGGGAAAGAAATTTTGTTCTCAACAACGCTGAATGGAAAGGCAAAATAGTTTACTACACCCGTTTTCTGGATGACATTTTCATCCCTTTTAAGGGTGATGCCGCTTTAGCACATTCTTTTGCCCACTACTTGAATTCTACCACTGCCTTCCTTAGATTTACCTACCATTTTGACATTGAAGGGACCAACTACCTTGATGTTAAATTATCTAGGGTAGGAACATCGGGTTCCTTAAAATCTGTTATCTTTAGAAAGGATACGTATGTGAATTCTTGTCTCCACTATTCTAGTTTGCACCTCTTTAAGCATAAAAAAGCTATTGTAAAAGGGCAACTAGTTAGGGCAGTGAGGATGTGTAGTGAATTGGCAGATTTTACACTAGAGTGTGAATTGTTGAGAGATCTTTTTAGTAACCGTGGTTACCCACAGCGACTAGTTGAGGACATAATGGATGAAGTGATGAACAAAAGATCTTGTGGTTTTTATAAACCTCTTCTTTCACCTTTGTCCCCTTTGACTACTGACACTGTGCAAAGTGTGATTCCTTTTGAAAATGTGAATTCACCTGATCCTACTGAGCTCCCAGCACCTTCTCTA